>NC_030855.1:9008828-9107682 GCF_000208745.1 Theobroma cacao
AAATAACCCTTAAATACATAATTATCAAATTGTATACCACTAAACATCAAGATCTTGACTTTATTCATCAATAATCAATCACATTTATTAAGTGAATAATTTACTTAGTTATTACACCTTGCCTTTGCAATCATAAGATCAAAGTTGTCCTAAACTTAGGATACAGAAGTTCTCTCTCTTAGAGTATATCCAAGCATCAACATTTTCTAAATTCCTTGCTCTAGGGAGATCACCTTTAAGACTGATCATTCGTATTATAGGCCACACTTTGAACTGAATAAACTTTTAAATTGATCTTTTAAGTAATTCGTATATCAATCTCAATTATAGAACTTCATATGGCATTTAGACTAGATTCGACATTTTCAAGTCATTTAACCTCAAGCTGCTAATTCCACATCTAGTCCTTTAATCCCTTGGCTTCTCCTTACTGTGCATAGCAAAGTTCAAGCTCATCTTTAGAGCAGATTTGTTTACTAACTTCTGACTTCATGACCACACATCAATTATAGTAATCATTAGTACTCACTCTCGAGTTAGTTCACGTGCTTATATCCATGAACTATAATAGATCCAATCAATTTTTAAAATCTCACAATCACTTAATTGAAATCAACACCACTTTTATATGGGCATAACACGCTTAATTAATATAGTGTTCTTATTTTCATGCACATATGTATGAATTTACTCTTACCTCAATACTTAATTGATACGCTCCACCAAATGAGTAAATTATCACGGCCTATTTGTCCAACTCTAAATTTCTCCATCCATAATCGAAGGGATATATCATTTCATTAATCTTTCATTAGGAGCATTCGTTTTAAGGTCTCTCCAACACTGGCTCGTGTCACGGGTGGCATCTTAAACCCGAACAACGACCCTACTTATGACCTTTGCATGACATTAACAAGGAAGTGGATTGCTGGGAACAGGACTTCCTATAGCTCCCATAAGATCTATAAGAAAAACCAAAACAAGTCTAAACAACTCCAAATTCTATATGCAGACGCACGTATTCTATTCTACCTAACCTGACTTAACTTAACTAAGTTAACTTAACTTAACTTGAGCCACGCAGTGTTAGTGTGGATTTCTTAAAACAACTTTAAAACTAAAAACTTGAAAATCCAAAGCTTTAAAATCAAAATCTCTGATCTTTAAATCATGCTCTAATACCACTTTAATTGTCAAGACCCGGAACTCCCATCGGGCCCGTGACAACCGTCGCGATGTCTCGATAGGCATTCATTACCCTGAATGTCGATCGGAACCCCGCAAGGCTTAGCATCCACTTCCGCATCTCCTCGGTGAGCGACAGTTATTAAATCTTACATTTCAAGAAATCATAAGTCGTTTCCAAATCAAAACAATAAAATATTATTTTTTGGCTCACAAGGGCATTTTCGTCATTTTTCTTCGACAATATCAAAACTCGCTAAAAACATGGTGTAAAAGCTAAATATGTTCATACATATTTTAAATCAGATAACGAAAATATAAAATTACTTTTACAATGACATGTGGGCTCCCAACAAACCAATAAGATGCGAGTCTGTGAACCTATAATTTTGTCAATGCAAGGCTAACTGAAGTCCTTGATGCAATCGACTATCTACCAGCTATCCCGAACCTGAAATGTGGGGAATTGAGGGTGGTGGGATTATAAAATCCCAGTGAGTAAACAAAACACCATCTAAACTATCTAAAGGTGTGTAAATGGAGACAATTAAAAAATAATTAACTTCAGCAAATTTTTCACATCACGAATATTCATTTCAACAAAATAATTTATATGGCTCATGAATTACTCAAAACTTGGCTCATGCCAAATCCTGTACTCAGGGACACCTGGACTAGGGGTATCCAACCAAGTCCGCCAAGGTTATTAAAAATTCATATTTCGCATAAATCATATTTTTATTTTGAAACATAGTCGTTCCTTGGCGTTGGCTGAGTCTCACTCTCACGCGGTAGTCCCCGTGAAGTGCACTCAAAAAGCCCACATCAGGAGATACCTTACGCACCTTTTATGACCGAGGTGAGAATATAAAGGAGTTTACCGTGCCCCTCTAATAGGTTGGCCCACGGAACCCCCCACCACTGCAGTAGCTAATCTTTTATCTACCACATGATTTATAAAATCTTTTTCTGCATGACATGGCAATTTATCGCAACTTAGCCTCTCAAGGCTAAATACACAGTACAAATAATTCTAATACCAAAATCAGTTTAGCCATTCATGCTCATTTATTGTCATAAGCCATTCAATTTAAAACCATAAATTTACAACACAAGCAGGCAGCCTCCAATTACTCTATTTTCAAAATCAGTATTCGATTTTCCAGAAAATTTATAAAATCACAATTTCTCTTAAACATAGCAATTTATCATTTAAACCCATTTTTCATAAAATCACACAATTGTATAAAACTACTCTAGATAATTAAAATGATAATAAGTTTACTCACAGTTTTCGAAAACTAAATTCGGGTACTCTAACTATTACTCCTCGAGTGCGATTTCTTTGCCCTTGCCAGAGGATTCGCCACCTTGACAAATTGTACAATTAAGAGGTTTACTACTTTGGTACTAAACCAAAATAAACTAATTTATACTACTAATGCATGATATGAAGTGCAAAATGTCTAAATTTTGCCTAAACGAGATGTTAGCCTATTTCGGTCTTTTACCCGATAAATCGATATACGCATTCGTTTAAACTCCAAATTAAATTTTTTCAGTTTCTATAACTCAATTGCACCCAAATTGACTTAATGTTCCTCAGTGTGGTGCAAATTATCAGTCCGGATGACAAATTATGAAAATACCCCTAGTGGGTAAAAATTCGTATTTTTGCTCCGAAAATTTTCATTATTTTTCTAGGCTCATAATTCATCATTATTCATCATAATTTCTCAAATAAACATCAAGATAAGCAGCCAATATTCCCCTAGAAAATTCAGCATAATGGGTTTCAATGGGAGAAAATTATTTCTCTAGCTTATTTTTGCTATATTTCAATATAACCTAACTAAAATCACTTAATTCAATTAAAATCAACCAAAACTCAAGCTCAAAACTCATCCATGAAGCTTTGGCCAGCATGGGTGTCCATACCCACTTTCTAATTTTGCATGGAAATGAGAAAAAAATGCATGGGTAGTGAAAAGCACAAGGAAAATTAATGAAATTTACCTTTTTAATGCTTGATTTCTTGATTTCTCTTGATTTTCTCCAAAATTTTCAGCTAGGGTTCTTATTTCTTTTCCCCCTTTTTCTCTCCTGGTTTGGACAGCTGAAGAAGATGAGAATTCTGGAATTTTGACATTTTTAAAGGCTTAAATAATATAATATTATTTTATTTATTTTTTTAATTTTATTAATTCCTTAAATTCTAGCCTTCCATTTATTTCCAAATTTTCACCATACACTTGTCCCACATATCCATAGCTTAGATAAAATTCTCAGACTTATCCAAAGTCTTGGTGGAGTAGTTTTTTTGAAATTACACTTTTGCCCTCGTAAAAGTTAAAAATTACATTTTGACCCCAAAAACTGAAAAATTGCTCATAGGCATATTTTTCATCCCTTATACTCATACAATTCTCCAATTTGTCAAATGTGATCTAAATTCTCTCAAAATCTCAAAATTTGTTCGCAGGTGGAAAAATTACGATTTTGCCCTTACACTCCAAAAATCACCGAAATTAAACTTTTTCACTGCCAAACCCTCAAATTATACTCTACTACTCAAATCATACTCCAATAAGTTAAATGGGGCAAAAAAAATCTATTCTCAAAATTATCATTTTGTCCCCAAGTGGCAAATGATCATTTTACCCCTCGATAGTAAAAATTTCGGTTTGACTCCAAATTGATCCTCAAACTTCGATTTACCATTTTGAGTCATCCCTGAATTGTGAAACTCTTAATTTCACCTCGAAATTCCTATTTGAAATAGTTCGAGGCTCAATCAACTTAATGGTACCCTTAGGGGCAATATCGTCTTTTAACGATTCCTCGAACTTTCTAAACATGCAAACATTCTATTGGGCATGTAAATGACGTCATAATTATTTTATATAACAGGGTTTGACAATATGTGTGTGTGTGTGTATGTGTGTGTTATGGAAATATTTGTGATTGTGTTGCATGTTGGCATTGTTAATTGCTCCCAAATTGTTTTTCATTCAACAAGAAAATGGCTTTTGATATAACAAGACCCCTTTTAACCATTGCTATATTTCTCGTTGTAGCGAGATTCATTTTTGCTGCAGTGAGAAACTCTTGGGTTGGGAGGGGTCACACTGGCTTGGTTCTCGCATTCTCGCTGCAACGAGAAAATTGCTGAAGCTTCTCACTACAGCGAGAAACTCTCGGGTTCTAGTGTAGTACTTTCATTTCAACAAAGATTTTGACCACCTTCTAGTCAGAACTGGGCAAAGTGATAAACATATTAGTTGTAGACTAGCCTCTTATCTTTCTAATGGTCTAAAAATCATTTCAATTGGGCTTCTGTAGTGGGAGATATGCTTAAAAAATCAAAACATATGTAAACTAAGACTGTTTCTCACTGCAGCGAGAAACTTTCTGTTATGCTTGCTACCTTGCTTGATTTTGACATATTTTTCACCCATTTAACTTCATGGATTGATCATGGGTTTTTGCAACACTCTAAGGTTATTAATCAAAGTTTGAAATGAGGGGTTTTTAGTAAGAAATTAAATCAATTACATTATTTTTGAAACAAATGCATCATGATTTCCAAGTTCTCCTTATCGATTGCTTATTCCCTTCTTATGTTCACTCACTGAGTTTATACTCACCTTTTTTAAATTCATGTTTTCAAATCGGAGGCAGTTGGGACCTAGATTGAGGTGTCCACGTTCGTCCATCTTTTGGTAGGTATCAATGGCATTCAGTAGCTACACCTTCACTATGGCCACTTCGCTGGAACTCTAGAGTCCTTTTCATTGAACATACGTACCCTGATGTAAATTGTTAAGACATATATATCTTAAGCAATAGATGTTTATGCTGATTAATGTTGCCACTACGAGATTGCACAGATGACATTATTTTGAATCATAGAAATATGAATATATGGTTTCGATAGAAAAGTATTGAAATACTCGTTGATAAGAATTACGAAATACGGTTGTAAGAACGAATGATGAAATCGATGAATGGAGTCACATAGATAGGCTTGCTTGGGCTTACTGGGCTATGTCCATTGAGTCCGTGCGTCGGTCATGGCTCGAGATTTGGGTCATGACACTTATGCACCTATGTTAAGTCAACCATGTAAATCCAAAGACTACATTGTGTATTGTGACGCATCACGGGTTGGATTGCGTTACGTATTGATGCAACAGAGGAAGGTCATAGCATATGGCTCATGACAATTAAAGAGGCATGAACAGAATTACCCTACGCACAATCTAGAGATGGTAGCAATCGTATTTGCCTTAAAGATTTTGAGACATTACTTGTGTGGAGAGACTTAAGAAATATATACAAACCACAAGAGCTTGAAGTATATATTTCAGCAAAGAGATTTAAATTTAAGGCAGAGTAAGTGGTTAGAGATATTGAAAGATTCTGATTGCACCATAGTTAAACATCCAAGCAAAGTGAATGTGGTAGCGAATACTCTAAGTCAGAAGTCGATGGGGGAGTTTGGCATATGTGACTATGGAGAGATGATCTTTGGTGCAGAGTTTTGTTAGTATGAGCCCTACAAGCCAATCTGTGCTTGTATGGGAATTAAAATTTTGAGATATTCATGTATGACATTTTGTTATTCATAACAACATTGAGGT
Organism: Theobroma cacao; assembly: GCF_000208745.1. Lineage (NCBI taxonomy): Eukaryota > Viridiplantae > Streptophyta > Magnoliopsida > Malvales > Malvaceae > Theobroma > Theobroma cacao. The sequence goes on from NC_030855.1 coordinate 9,014,657, forward strand.
AGTTCTTTATCCATAAGTTTATGATTTAATTACTTATTGTACTTATGTAGAAAAAGCCTATGGAACTATATATGCTTTACAAAGGAATTGTACTGCGATACAATTATGAGATTCTTACACATTAAAGCATTGTTCCTAAAAGTTCTTGATCATTGTATTATTGAGACAGGGCCTTACTTGTGAAGTAAGGAACTGCTCTCACAGGTTTAAGTGTAGAGTTACTTAGAACTAGCATGTGGATGCTTGCCATGGGAGAGCAAGTTCACTGAACATGACCCACCACGAGAAGTGCATTGGTACCTCACTTAAGTGTCTATGCAACACTTCTCATGTGTCAGTTATGTAACTACTCCCTAGACTTGAGACACCAGGTTGTCTTGTATGTGGAGTACTGTGCTTTGATTTCATCCCTATGGGTGCCTAACCAAGGATGCCAAAACAAGATGTTTTTGGATATAATATGAAGCATATGAAGGCAAATGAGTGGTCAAGATAGGAGTCATCAACCCAAGTGATTCAAGGGAAAATATCTCATTAGTTCTTGGTTGACATTAGCTTAATCAAATCCTTGGCCAAGGTGATTAGGAGATTATGAAATGAGTTTCATAAGTCTCCATAAAGCTAATGATCTAACTGCAGGAACAAGTATAGAGGTCAATAAGAGTAGGCACTATGCCAAGCTCTTATCATTTCCAAGATATATGATGAGCGAATGAATTACACTAATAAATTATGCACTGAAAGGTTGTCAAAGAAGCCTTTGACTCTCTTAACAATTGGGTGGCCAAGATGCATTGTTAGATGCCAATCTTGGTCTATGGAATTGAATTAGTTAATTTAAAATTGAATATGATTCATTTAAATTAATTAATTAATAAAATTATAATTCAATTCCATTGCCAACATGTTAGGAACCTAATGGGTTACACACAAAGTTTGCAGTTTGGATTAAATTGAGAGTGCGATGATTTAAGTTAGACTTAAATCAAATTCTAGGTTTTAACTATTAAGGACCTAATTAAAAGAGTTTAATTAGGCATTGGTTAAATATTATAATTGTTATAATATTAAGGACTTATTTTGAAAATTTTAATAAGTTAAACATAGATATAAATATCACATTATAACCACTATTTTCAAAAAAATGAGAAAAACAAAACAAAATAAAAAGATTTTTCTCTTGAGTGCCACCATTCTTTTTTTTTAAAAAAAAAAAACTTCTCCTTTGATTCTTTACTAGAAATCAATGAAGAAAAGAAGAAAAATCGTTGTCCACTTGCTAGCACAAGCCCATGGCATAAAGCTCTTTCCTTGAGAAGGATCCATTGCAATCGTGTGTGTAACATTAGAGGCCAAACGATTGAGTGATTGGGATTCTTTCACAAAAAAGGTGTTCTCATTTCTATCACCAAAAGGAATCCATTTGATTACAATATTAGTTGGAAAGGTAAAACTTTTTTTGTTGATTTTATATGATGCTTAACTTTGTATTAAACAAACAAGGTTATCCAAAGGTAGGAGCCATGGTTTTATTTTGTTTCAATTTTTCTATTGCGTTAATGCTCTAATCATGTTGTTCCCAGCAGTGGTTCAAAGCCTCCCATGTCTAGTTTTAATGCAAAGGTATGTCTTGTTGTTATTAATACTATGTTCAACATAGATTTGAAAATTAAGGTATATGGTGAGTTGAAGTTTACATAATTCTATTTTGAAATTGTTTGATATTTATGAACAGTTTTATCATGTAAAATTTTATATTCTTATTAATAAACATTAAACAAGTTTTAATGTCAATAATTTGTAGATTAAAGTGTGCATAAGATGAATAAAAATCAGCAAAGGAATTTGGGTTCATTGAGGAATGGAGATTTACGTATTAAGGGTAGATTTTGATTTTGTGAAGCTTCGGTTTTTGCATCATTTTAGCAAGCAAATGAGTCCTAAAAATTCTCAAAATTTGTAGAAATGATGTTAAGTTGATGTCGTTTGAAAATCTTTCACGTGTGGCTACAAAACAATACCACAAAGTGAACATGAAGCCTTGAAATTGTGACAAATCACTGCTGCTAGCAGCTGACTTTGAGTTACAGTTTTGCTTGTTTCTAGCAGACAGAAGGCATCCAAAATTGACGCTAATGATGATGAAAAGGGTTTCACACCTTAGCTGATTGGACTATTAAGGGAAGGGTTAAAATCTGAAACTTTTATGCCACTTTAAAGGCCAAGAAACATGGTCAATAAAACTGCTGTAAGCAGTTTTTTTAATGCAACAGTTTTTGCATTTTGAATTTCCTTCTCTTGCATCTTAATTTGATGCAATTTAAAAATCAATTGAGTATCAGATATTTCATGGAACTAGTTCCATAAAATCAGCAAATCAAAATGGATTCTGAAAGTTTCCACAAAATAAGGAATTTAATTCCTACAAGATATGGAAATTATTTTATTCAATTGACAAGTTAAAATAATTTGACATAATAAAATTAGGAATTCATTTCCTAATTTTATTGAAGTCAAAATTATTTCAAAATCTTCCATAAATTAAGGAATTAGATTCCTATATATTATGGGAGTCTAGCAATACATAGGCAAATTAAAGTCAAAGGAATATCTCCATGATATTATCTATGGAATTCGAATTTGACGAATGGATAAATGAAGATTTTGTTGTCTTAAAATTACCAAATGAGATTAGATGATTTAAGACATAAAATCTTCAATATTTGATTGGCAACGGATAACCTTAGATATTTGGACAATGCAAATTAAAATTGTTTTAATTTGTAATAAATCCTATCCTAATAAGATTAAAATATGGACAAGGTTATTTATGTTCATTAGTAAGGATTTCTATATATGGAAATTGTTTCTATATATATGGAAATAAATTGAAACTCGAAAATCTGAAATTAAGTTAATTCAAAAGTTGAATTTAACTAATTTCAAATAAATCACATGATTAACAATTTGAACAAGACATAGATTTAATTATATGTTCATGTGGATGGATGAATGTAGATGATTATGGACTAGGCCAAATATGATTATGGATGTATGGTTAAATTTTATCATGTTATTTATTATTAAATAAGATTTATGCACCTTGCATTTCTCTTCATTTTCTGGAATTGTAAAATTCTTTCCTCACCTAACTCTCCTTGGATGTACCATGAGATTTCTTTATTAAAATGTAATTAGTTACATATAAATGTAGAATTAGGATTAGTTAAGACTTATTTTACAATTCGAAGATGAAGACCTAAAGGTGCCATGAAAATAGAAGGAGGAAGATTACAATATGTTGTATGTTATCCCCTAGGTTTGACCAAGCTAATTTCCTTCGATGGCTCAAGGAAATTAGTATAGATAAAGTCCATAATCATCTAAAGTAGAATGCATGCAATAGATTTATTTTATGCCATTTAATAAATGCTATGTGATCCAAAGTAGTATGCATGAGATAGATTTATTATATGTGATTAATTAATAATGTGCATGCAATGATGAGACCTTAACAAAAAAAAAAAGAAAAAAATCCATCGATAAATGTTGAGTCACATGCCATGCATGATGAAGTTGCCTTCCACCATATAGCAAGATAACTTGGCTACTCTTTTAATTGGAGACTTGTTGAGCACGCTCAAGGTCACACTTTTACATGAGTATGTTTGAGCTATTGGTGGGTCTTACTCAACTAGTTTCATAAAATTAGGATGCTTGGAAACTTGATTATAAAGGAAACTAGAGGCAATGGCTAGGCAAAACATATATGATATTTTTAGGCAATGTGTTGTCACCTAGCTGATGTAGGAGTTGTATAGAGATATAATTGGTAAGCTCAGTTACCTACCTAATCCACCTATTATGGTTTGTTGAGCACACTTAAGGTCATGATTAGAATGGATAGGGTTATCATCTTGTAGAGATCTTTCGAGGTGATATGGAGGGTTATCATCTTGAAGAAAATAGTAGAAGCAATCAATTTAAGATTTACTATCTCATCATAATTGATTATAATATATGATTACTCATAAACGTTCTTCAAATGTCTAGATTGTTAGAATGCAAATACACATCACTTTGCATGGCAGACTTGATGACATCATAAAATTTGGGCCAAAATGTTTGGATTGGTATATCAAGTTGAGAAACATTTTCAAATATCTATTAAGAATATATGTCATTAAGGAAGATATCATTGCCTTTTTGATGAGGTCAAAGAATGAGAAACTTGTAGAAGTTTCACCTTTGACCATGTATATGTTTGAAGTAAATCTATCTACCATTGATCCGTCATCATGCGTATTAGATACTAGATGTGGGTCACACTTATGTAATCACATGAAGGTGCAAGAAACGAGTAGAAGATTAACGAAGGGAAAGGTAGTCCTAAAAGTAGGAAATGAAGCAAAGGTTGTTGCTTCGGTTGTAGGGATAGCTACCATACCTTTGCCTTTTAGGTTGACCTTGGAGTTAAGAGACTACTACTATGTTCCTTCCATACCTCAAAATATCATATCTGTGTCATACTGGGCACTATATGTTGATATTGAATTTTGCATTAAGGGCAATTGTTGTTCTTTCTCGAATGAAGAGATGCATTATGGTGCAGGGACACATTCAAACAGTCTTTATATTATTGATCTTAAAAGACCTATACTCAATATAGAGGCCAAGAAAGTAAAGAAAGATGATTCAAAAGTATCTTACATCTGGCACTATAAACTTGGACATATCAATGAGACTCACTTAACCAAGTTACACAAACAAGGTTATATCGATCCATTTAATTATGAATCTTATGGAACGTGTGAGTGTTCTCTCCTTGGTAAGATGACAAAGTTGCCTTTCACCAAGAACGGTGAATGAGCTGGGGTGTTACTAGGACTTGCACATTTAGATGTATGTGGTCTTATGAATACTGGTGCTAAAGGAGGTACTCCTCCTTCATCACCTTCATAGTTGACCATTCTGACTATGGTTATGTATATTTGATGAAATATAAATTTGAATCCTTTGACACGTTCAAAGAATATAGAGTGGAGGTTGATAAACAAATTAGGAAGAGTATTGTCACTTTTAGATTTGATTGAAAAAGAGAATAGCTTAGCTAAGAGTTTCAGGATTATCTAAAAGAAAATGGAATTCTTCCACAATGGACTCTTCTAGGGATTCCATAACACAATGAGGTGTTTAAGAGAAGGAATCGAACATTATTGGATGTGGTTTGATCCTTTATGAGTCATGCAGATCTTCCTATATCTTTCTAGGGATATGCCCTAAAAACTGCTGCTCGCATACTAAACCAGGTTCTTACCAAATCAATTGATAAGACAACATATGAGATATGGAGTGGGAAAAGGCCCAACTTGTCTTGTGCCAAGATTTAGGGATATACAGCTTATGTGAAGCATTCAATGTTTGATAAACTAGGAGCAAGATCAGACAAATGTAAATTTGTGGGATATCCTTAAGAAACACATGAATATTATTTCTATAATCCCACTAAGCAAAAGGTGTTTGTCTCAAGGCATGCCACTTTCCTTGAGAAAAAGTTCTTAAATGAAAAGGCTAGTGGGTGTAAAGTTGTACTTGAAGAAGTTCAAGACCCAAAAATTGACATTCCATTGGAACTTGAGCTTGAGATTGTGACATCTGATGCACAATCACAATCTCAAGAGGCACGACCACTCAAAAAGTATAGTAGAATACTTCAAGCTTGAGAGAGATATGGATTTCTCTTGAAAAGGGATGCATTGCCTTTAAATGATGAGCCTACAACCTATAAGGAGGTAATGTTGGACATCGATTCTAAGAATTGGCTAGAACCATGAAACTTAAAATGGATGCCATGGATACCAACCAAGTATGGACTTTGGTGGATCCACCTGAAGGGATAAAACCCATTGAGTGAAAGTGGGACTTTAAAAGAAAAGATTGATGTAGATGGCAAGGTGCAAACCTTTAAAGCTAGACTAGTAGCAAAAGGTTATAAACAAACACAAAGTATTAACTTTGAAGAAACCTTTTCACAAGTGGCTATGCTTAAATCCATTAGGATTTTGCTTGCAATTGCTACAGACCATGATTATGAAATATGGAAAATGGAAGTAAAAACTACATTCGTTAATGGAAACTTGTGAGAAGAAGTATACATGACACAACTTGAAGGTTTTATATCCAATGATAATGCTAATAAGGTGTGCAAGCTGCAAAAGTCCATTTATGGACTTAAGCAAGCTTCTTAGAGATGGAACATCCATTTTCATAAAGCTGTAAAGGGGTTTGACTTCATAAAAATGAGGACGAACCATGCGTCTATAGAAAGGTTAGTGGGAGTGTCATAATTTTCCTAGTGCTATATGTTGATGCATATTGCTCATAGGAAATAATATACCATTATTGCAATCTACGAAGATTTGGTTGTCTAAACAATTCTTTATAAAGGATTTGGGAGTAATAGTAACCTACATTCTGGGAATAAAGATCTATAAAGATAGATCTAAAAGGTTGCTAGGTCTTTCCCAATCCACATACATAGACACGGTGCTAAATAGGTTTAGCAAGATGGAGTCCAAGAGGGGACACTTGCCTATGTCGCAAGGCATCTATCTCTCCAAAGACATGTGTTCAAAGAATTAAGAGGAGATAGATCACATGGATAAGATCCCATATGCTTCAGCAATAGGATCTATCATGTATGCGATGCTATGCACTAGACTAGATATATCTTATGATTTAAGTGTCATGAGCAGATACTGTAACACCCCGTAACCTCATATAGGAGCCAATAAAACCTTATCAATAAGCCGAAGGGTCAATTGACATAAATTTAATTGCCAAAAAGTGGTGATGGGTACAAGAAATATTTTAGAATAAAATATTTCATAAGTGAGGAAATAATAATAAAATAATAATTAAATAATAATTTTTTTATCAAGGATGAATTAGAGAGTTAAAAGGCGATTTGGAAGTGGATCGGGACAAAGTGAGACATTTTCGATCCCGAGGGGACAACTGGAAAATTTTAGAATAAAATAATATTTTATTAATAAAATATTATGAAAATACTACTATTTTTATTTGTTATCGAAATTAGTCATGAAGAAGGATTATATACCTAATCTAAGTGGGGGAGAAGAAGTAAGAAAGAATTTCGAAGAAAAACGACATAAGTGGGGCTCGCGTGTTTTTATTCAATACAGTAAGAGTTGGTAAGTGTACATTTAAATATTATGGTGACATTTTGGTGAAGTGCAAATTTGATATTTTATTGGTACACGTGTAAAGGAAGAAAGATAGAAGAAAATTGGAATTTAAAAGAAATGATTGAAGGACCAAATTGCAAGAATGAAAAGTTTGGTGGGATAAATGGTAAATAAGGAAAAGTTTGAGGACCTATGTGCCATTACAATATTTGAAACTAAATGGAAGTTAGCTAACCAAGGAAGAATTGGATTATGTGGGATGATGAATTGTGCATGTAAATTCACTATTACATGCTAATTATAACATGTAAAAAGGAGAAAGTTAGTGGGGAACATGTGGGACCCCACCATGTGAAGTAAAAAGAAAAATAAGCGTAAATCTAATTGCATGTAAGGAGATTGGTGCATTAGGTGGCCAAATGAGAAATAAGATGGGAGAATGCATGAAAGACCATTGGGTACACATAAGGTGGGATTAAATGAAATGAATTGAAGAATAGAAGGATAATGAAGAATGGATATTTAACTAATGTGGAAGAAAGGAAATTGGTGGATGAAAACCCATTGGTTAGCAAGATGGCCAAATGAAATAAGAAGAATAAGAATGCATGTATTGTGATTGGTTTCAAAGGGTGGCCAAATGAAATAAGAAGAATAAGAATGCATGTGCTTGGATTGGCTCATGAGGGTGGACAAGTAAATGAGCAAAAGAAAGAGAAGAGAAAAGGAAAATAGCTTGGAAACTTAGGCAAAAACCGTGCCTTTGGGAGACTAAAAGAGAGAAAAGTGAACTAGCTTTGTGAAGTCGAGAGAATGCTGATAATTTAGAGAAGAAACGAAAGGAAAGAAAGTCTTGAGAGGTTCCACTCGAGAGGAAGAAAATAGAAACTGAAAAGAGAGAGAGGAAGGAAAGGCTCGATTTTAAACAAGATCAAGAGAAATCGTGAGGTTTCGTCCCTCATCTTGTAGCTTTGTGCTATTCTATCAACCAAGGAGTCTTCAATACTCAAGAGAGAAGCCGTGGAGTGTGGGTGGAGGTGTAAAGCTTGATTTTGTGATTCAAGTAAGGAAAGGTAAGGATTGTGGTTCTAGCTTATTAATCTTTGAAAATTGGTTGATGACTATGAGAAGTGTATTGTTGCAGCAAAGATTGGCTTGATTGAAGAAGAATTAGTGACATGCAAGCTACCCAAAACCATGGATGCGTGGTGGATTTAAAGTGAAAGAGAAGTGGTAAGCATAATATCGTGTTTTAAGCCACGGTTGGTTAAATTTGTCAAGCCCGACCTTATAAAATACTTGCCATATCATTCATGTGATTGACAATATGCTTGCATACTTGGAAAGCCCCGAAAAATCATCAAAAGTCGGTAGTGTACCTAGCGGTGCAACTAAGTTGAAGTAAGCCTCGAACTAGTCCAAATAGAGATTTTAAGATGAAATTGAGAATTTTAAATTCCCAAAATGATTTAAAATGGTGATTTGGAATTCGAGGACCGATTTGGAATTAAATTGGAATTTTCATGACCTAAGGGTAAAATGATCATTTTGCCACCTGAGGTTAAGACATGAGTGTTGGATGAAATTTTTGACTAAGATTGATCATTTGGAGTATAATTTGAGTTTGAGAAGTGAAAAATTTTAATTCCAGCATTTTTCGAGCATAAAGGGCAAAATAGTCATTTTGGCATCCCAGGGGCAAAATTTAAATTTTACACACCCAATACTTGTCCAGCACATGAATTTTACCTAATATTATCATGGATGTTTGAGGAAATTTAAGTGGTGGAGAGAGATTGCTTAATGGCTAAGTATGACACATGGACCAATGGAATGGTGACATGTGTCAAATTCTCATCCATTAATTATTTAGCTTAAAAATTAACACAAAATCAGCCCATTTCTCTTCATATGGCCGGCCAAAGGAAGAACAAAGCAAGAACAAAGGAAGAAAAAGGAAGAACAAGAACCCTCGGGTGAAAATTCAAGAGAAAATTGGTGGATTTCAAGTAATCAAGCAATCAAAGGTAAAATTTCTTGATTTGGACTTGTGATCTACCTTTCCCATACATTCTTTTGCATTTTCCATGGTTGAGAATCAAGTTTTCATGATGGGTATCTTGCTAGCCATACAGTTAGAGAGAGATTTTGTTGGTTGCTTTGGTTAGATTTTAAAATATTCTAGTGTTTTTAGTTAGTTAATGATGTGTAGCATGAAAAGCCAACAAGAAAAATTCATTTTTTCCCATCATCCATCATTGGCTGAATTTTCCATGTAGAGTGTTGATGGTGGATTTGATTTTATTTCAAGTGAATTGGTTTGGAAATGATGAATTAAGGTGAGAAAATCTAGTAGGAAAAATCATAGTATTTATGCACCCACCATGGCCGAAATTCCCAAGAGAAAATATGAAGATGATTTTGCTAAATTTTATGCTATTTGACTAGTGTTTGATGGTTTGGAGAATTGGAATAAAAATGGAGTTAATTGGAGTTAAATTGGACATATTGGCCAATTAATCGAGTGATAGATCGAATTAGGCCAATACCGTTTTATTTAGGTACACAATCGAATTTGTGTAGAACATCATGTTTAGACGATAATCCGAACAATTTGCATCCCATTTCATGCATTAGTGAAGAGCCTGAAATAGATTTATAATGGTATGACACAATATATTGAATTAGGTGTCGTGTATTGTATATAGGTGGTGAGCCATCTAACAAGGGTAAAGACGTTATCTTAGATGATTGAGAATCAGAGTATTTCAAGCTCCTGATACAATGAGTAACCTTATTATCGCCTTAATTATCTAAAGTATGTTTTTATCCGATCTTGAAATTTTATGGAAAATGAGTTTAAATGGTTAATTTTTAGGTTTTATAAACAAAATGTGTTTAAATGAAATGATTTTATAAATTGTCTTGAAATTGAATGATGGCTTTGAAAATAGAGTAATTGGAGACCATTTGATGTATTGTGAATTTATGTTTCTAATTGATTGGCTTATGGCAATATTGGCATGAATGGTTGAATAGGCAAATGTGCTGAAAATGTATGAACTGTTGATTTGCCTTGAAAGGTTGTAAAATAAAATAATTACCATGTCATGCTATTGCAAATTTTATTGAATTGGTGGGATATTAATTAGTCACTGTAGTAGGGGGTTTCTGTGGACCAGCCTTTTAGAGGGGCATGGTAAACCCTATCATATTCTTATCTCAATCGGAGAGGCACGTAGGGTATCTCCTGGGGTAAAGTTTAGAGTTCACTTCACGCTAAACCACCACGTGAGGGAGAACTCAGCCAACGCCAACGAACGACTATGTTTTTAAAATTAAAACATGATTTATGCGTATATAACTTTTTAACAACCTTGGCGGACTCGGTTGGGATAGCCTTCGATCAAGGTATCCTTGATATCTGGGTATGAGAATGATTTTGGCCCGAGTCAAAGTTTTAAGAAATTCATAAGCCATGTTGATTACTCGATTTATATGAATTGATTTTATTTGGTTGAAAGGTGATGAATTACAGTTTGTTAAACTATTTTATCTGTCTCCATTTACTCGGCTTTAGATATTTTAGATGGTATTTGTTTACTCACTGGGATTATATAATCTCACCACCCTCCTTTCTACCCATTTCAGGATCAGAATAGGCTGTAGATAGCTGATTTCATTGAGGCTACCATTGGATTTGCATCCTCCAAACTATAGGTTCACAGTCTTCCTTACTTTTAGTTATTCGGGGGCCCACTAGTTATTGTAAATTAAATTAAATACTCTGACTTATTGTATTACAGTATGTATGAATTTATTTTGCTTTTATACTGCTACAAAAAAATTATTTACATATAACTCTAAAAATATTGTTTTATAAGAAAATAGAATATTTTATTAAATATTTCTTTTATTTTTTTATTATTATACCAAAATAATCATAATTTCTTTTTAAATGAAGGTTTTAGATGTTTAAACTTATTTTTGATTATGAATTATGTGTTTTGTACTCCCATACTACATTTTTTGAGGATTTTGAGGAAATATGACCAAAATGCCCCTGTGAGAAAAAAATTATTTTTCTATTGTTTTGATTTGGAAATAGTTTATAATCTCTCAAAATATAATTTTAGTGACTAATACTCACAGGGGAAGCGAAAAAAAAAACTGATGTTAAGCTTTGCGAGGTTTCGATTGACATTTCGAGTAATGAATGTCTATCGGGACATTGCAGCGGTTGTCACGGGCTCGATGGGAGTTCCAGGTCATGACAAAATCTTTGGAGAAATAATTTGTGAATCCTTTTGGCAGCTTGGTCATTGGAGCATTGGGAGAATATTGAGGTTGCATGCAAGGCCTAATCCATCACAAAGGTAAGACATGTAATGTGAAATGATGGTGTGATGCTTTGAGTGTGGTTAGGAAACAATTATGCTAGTTGAAATCTTGGAAAAAGAAAATGAAATTTGGGGAAATGTGTTGTTGTGAAAGATTTAAAATTGTTGAGAATGTTGATATAACATGAATGGAAATTGATGTTATGCTTAGTGGCGGCATGTTAAAGATGAATATGGTTATTGAAAGAATCTAACATGCGTGAGCTAGTTAGGAATATTAAGTTTGCTTGGTACGTTATTCAAAAGAATAAGGAGGAATAATGTGAATGGTGGATTGAGAAATAAAGCATTGAAAGTTAGATAGGTAATGACGCATGTCGACTTGTAAATAATTGAGTAAAATGGGAATGATTGTTGCTGCCATATATATGGTTAATGTTGTGAAAATATAAGATGGATTTGGATGAAAATTGCTTGGAAAGGTTGAAATGGGCACTTAATGATATAAATAAATTGCAGGTACACATAATGTAAAGAATTACATAAGTAAGAGATATGAATTTCCTTAGTAAAAATATGTCAAAATGTACACGGGTATGTAAAGATTAACTAAGAAAGAATGATGATTCTAGCATGATGTAAGTTATTAACATGATAGTTAATGTTCAATTGGGGAAGAAAAATGGGAATGATTAACACTAAGATTATTAGGCTTGGTTTATTGCTGGGAAGTCTACAAGTGGAAAAGGAACACTGTGATGAATAACTAAAGGAGAAAACATAACTAGATAAGTGGCGAAGTGATATCCCACCATTGAAAGGTGAGTAGGGTGTCAATTGCAAAAGACTCAATATTATACGTAAAGTAATTTATCAATGATTTATCTAATGCCATTGTGGAAAGCATGTGTTGTTAGAAATTAATAAGTAATTTGTATACTTAGTTTGGAGAGATTTATAAACTGTTATTGTGGAAAGCATGAGCTGGTAGAAATGCTAAGCTATTATGGATGCAATAATGTTTGAAATGGTTTTGGTTATATATGTCAAGCCGGACTTTATAAAATATTATCCATGTCATTCATGTGATTGACAGAATGCTTGCATACTTGGAAAGCCTCGAAAAATCGTTAAAGGACAACAATGTAACAAATGGTACAATTAAGTTGAATTAAGCCTTGAACTAGTCCAAATAGAGATTTTAAGATGAAATTGAGAATTTTAAATTCTCAGAATGACTTAAAATGGTGATTCGGAGTTTGAGGACCGATTTGGAGTCAAATTGGAATTTTCATGATCCAGGGGTAAAATGGTCATTTTGCCACTCGAGGTTAAAATTGGAATGTTGGAAGAAGTTTTTGATCAAGATTGACTCTTTAGAACATAATTTGAGTTTGACAAGTGAAAAGTTTTAATTTCGACATTTTTCGAGCATAAAGGGCAAAATAGTCATTTTGCCACCTCAGGGGCAAAATTGTAATTTTATACCACCCAACACTTGTCCAGCACATGGATTTTAACCAATATTACCATGGATAATTGAAGGATTTTATATGGTGGAGAAAGAAAGCTTAATAGTTAATAATTTAAAAATGGACCAATGGTAAGGTGACAAGTGTCATGCTTTTAATTCTTTATTATTTTCCTTATAAATTAGCAGAAAATCAGCCCATTTCTCATTCATATGGCCGGCCAAAGAAGAACAAAGGAAGAAAAGAAGGAACAAGAACCCTAGAGTGAAAATTCAACAGAAAAATTGGTGGATTTCAAGTAATCAAGCAATCAAAGGTAAAATTTCTTGAGTTTAGCTTGTGATCTACCTTTCCCATGCATTCTTTTTCATTTTCCATGGTTGAGAATCAAGTTTGCATGAGGATACCTTGCTGGCCGGACATGGGGGGAGGAGTTTTGATGCTTGATTTGGTTAGATTTCAATATATTTTAGTGTTTTTAGTTAGTTGGTGATGTGTAGCATAAAAAGCCAACAAGAAAAATTCATTTTCTCCCATCACCCATCATTGGCAGAATTTTCCTTGTAGAGTGTTGATGGTGAATTTGATTTTATTTCTAGTAGATTGGTTAGGAAATGATGAATTATGGTGAGAAAATCAAGTAGGAAAAATCATAGAGTTGATGCACTCACCATGGTCGAAATTCTCAAGAAGAAATGTGAGGATAGTTTTGCAAAATTTTATGTTATTTAAATTGTGTTTGGTGATTTGAAGAATTGGGAGAAAAATGGAATTAATTGGAGTTGAATTGGACATATTGGCCAATTAATCGGGTGATAGATCGAATTAGGCCAATACCGATTTATTTTGGTACATAATTGAATTTGTGTAGAACACCGTGTTTAGACGATAATCCAAACGATTTGCATTCCATTTCATGCATTAGTAAAGAACCTGAAATAGATTTATAATGGTATGACACAGTATATTGAATTGTGTGTCGTGTATTGTATATAGGTGGTGAGCCCTCTAACAAGGGTAAAGACGTTTTGTCAGAGGACTGAGAATACGAGTATTTCAAACTCCTGATACAGTGAGTAACCTTATCATCATCTTGATTATTTGAAGTGAATTTTAATTATTTTTTGTGATTTTATGGAAAATGAGTTTAAATGATAAATTTTTTATTGTATAAACAAAATGTGATTAAATGAAATGATTTTATAAAATTGTCTTGAAATTGAATGATGGTTTTGAAAATGGAGTAATTGGAGACTAATTGCTTTGTTCTAAATCATGGTTTGAATTGAATCGCTTATGATAATATTGGCATGAATGGTTGAATTGGTAAATCTGCTAAATGTATGAACTGTTGATTTGCCTTGAGAGGCTGTAAAATAAAATAATTGCCATGTCATGCTATCGCAAATTTTATTGTATGGTAGGTTTAGCTTGCTGCAGTGGGCGAGTTTCTGTGGACCAGCCTATGATAGGGGCACGGTAAACCCCGTTATATCTTACCTCGGTTAGAGAGGCGTGTAGGGTAACTCCCGAGGTACAACTTTACAGTCCACTTCACGCTAAACCACCCTCATTTCCACCAATTTCAAGCTTAGAATAGGCTATAGATAGCTAATTTCATCGAGAGCTACCATTGGATTTGCATCCTCCAAACTGTAGGTTTACAGCCTTTATTACTTTTGGTTGATCATGGGCCCACATGTCACTATAAATTAAATCTTATGCTTTGGTTGCCTGTATTTCAGTATGTATGAATTTATTTAGCTTTTACGCTACAAAAATTATTTACCGGTAACTTTATAAATATTGTTTTATAAGAAAATAAAATATCTTATTGAATATTTTTATTATATTCAAATAGGTATAGTTTCATTTTAAATGAATGTTTTAGACGTTTAAACTTATTTTGATTATGAATTATGTGTTTGTACTTGCCTATTACATTTTTTGCTGGTTTCAAGATTTTTGAGGAAAATGACCAAAATGCCCCTGTGAGAAAAAAATTATTTTTCTATTGTTTTGATTTGGAAATAGTTTATAATCTCTCAAAACATGATACTTAATAACTGTCGCTCACAAGGGAGGTGCGAAAACTAATATTAAAGTCTTGCGAGGTTCCGATTGGCATTTTGGGCAATGAATGTCTATCGAGACATCGCGACGGTTGTCACAGGCTCAAAAGGAGTATCGGGTCGTGACAATATATATATATATATAAGTTAAATATGTAAAAGGTTTTGAAAACTGGGAAACAAGTCTTTTTACCACTTTTTATATCAAAATGTGCCTTATTGATTTTTGTGATGTGCATTCATGAACAAATTACATATATTCACCATGCTAACTTGATATTTAAAATTCATGCAAAGGTTTTACATTGCAAAGTCTTACAAAAAGAGGTTTTATCATGTTACCATAATTGACACTTTTGAAATAGTTTTGAAATGAGTTTTTGAAAACCCAATGAGCCTTTAAATGGTTTTATCAAACCGGGAGATTCGAAAGTAGGTCAATTGTCACATCGGGATAGTGTGAGACTTGTGCACAAGTGAGCTTTAGCTAGAGAACCTTTGGGTCACCGACGGGCTGTTAGATGTGGCTGGGGCCACGGTCTGTGATTATATGTGGCTAGGCCACGTGATGATATACGTGGCTAGGGCACAAGTGATATATGCGGTTGCGAACACTTGACTTCTCCGATGTCGGCCAACATCGTCGAGACTGACATGGCTGTGGGAATCCGATGGAGCGGTGCTCCTAGATTGTTATTACGTGGAAGTGGGTCCACTACGGATTACTATTACCTACTCGAGAGTGATATCTCGTTGGGTTTTCACGTACGTAGTTTGTCACGACCCAGTACTCCCCTCGAGCTCATGACAACTGCCGCGACGTTCAGTTAGACATTCATTACCTAGAGTGCCAACCGGAACCCTGCAAGGCTTTAGTACCGTTTTTCTCATCTCCCTTATGAGTAATCATCGCCAAACCTCGATTTTAAAGAATTTTAAGCTTTTTCCCTTTCGAAATCGTGAAAAAAATAATTTTCTCCTCACAGGGGCATTTTTGTCACTTTTCCTTGAAATTTTTCGAACCCGACTAAAACATTTATTAAAAATGATATTGCAATTATTTAAATAAAATAAAAATATTCAATAAAATATTCTAATCTTTTGTAAAACAACATTTATAGAGTCATCGGTAAATAATTTTTGTAATGTAAAAGCTAAATAAATTCATACGTACTATAATACAGATAACCAGAATATGAAATTTACTTTACAGTGACTCGTGGGCCCACAAGGAACAAAAGTGCACAAAGGCAGTAAACCTATAATTTTTGGAGTAGTAAAGCCGACTATAATCCCTGACAATATCTACTATCCGTAGGCTACCTCGAGCTTGGAATGGGAGGAAAGGAGGGTGGTGAGATTATAAAATCCTAGTGAGTAAACAGATACCATCTAAACCATCTAAAGTTGAGTAAATGGAGACAATTAAAATATTCCATCTAAATATGTATTTCATAACATAAATATTCATTTCATTTAAATAATCAATATGGCTTATGAGTATCTTAAAACTTGGCTCATGCCAAAATTTATTCTCATACTCAATTATTAGGGGTACCTTGGCCGAGGGCTATCCCAAACGGAGTCCGCCAAGGCTATTAAAAGGTTATGTACGGATAAATCATGTTTTTATTTTGCAAACATAGCCATTCCTTGGCGTTGGCTGAGTTCCCCCTTACGTGGTGGTTTGGCGTGAAGTGAACTCTAAAAGTGTTAGCCTCAGGAGTTATCCACTCACGCCTCTCATACTGAGGTAAGATACAACGGGGTTTACCGTGCCCCACTAATAGATTGGTCCACGAAAACCCGCCCACTGCAGTAAGCTAATAATTATCCCACCAATCAACAAAATTCAATAACATGATATGGCAATTATTGTAATTCACAGCCTTTCAAAGCTAAATACACATTTCATATATTTCAACTCAAATACCAATTCATCCATTCATGCAAATATTGACATAAGTCATTCGATTCAAATCATAAATTTACAACACCTCAAGTGGTCTCCAGTGACTCTATTTTCAAAGTCATCATTCAATTTCAAGACAATTTATAAAATCATTTTATTTAAACACGTTTTGTTTGTAAAACAAAAAGATTTACCATTTAAACTCATTTTCCATAAAATCCACAAAATCGGATAAAATCACTTTAGATAATTAAGATGATAGTAAGGTTACTCACAACACTAGGAGTTCGATATACTCCTATTCCCGGTCTTCGGGCACAATCTCTTTACCCTTGTTAGAGGGCTCACCACCTATACATCATACGTGACACGAATTTCAATAAATTGTGTCGATTTATCATAAACTATTTCAGGCTCTATAAATCTATATGAATGCACGAAATGTGATGCAAAATGTCTGAATAGCCGTTTAAATACGATATTCGACCTAATTCGCACTATTCTCGGTGTAATTGGCTAAATCCTCCAATTTAACTCCAAATCGATTTCTTTCACTTTCTACACTCCAATTATACTTAAAATAACTCAATGACTGTGAATATGATTCAATTTATTAGTCTGAATCATAGTCGCACATGTCTATACATTAGGTAAAAATTCATATTTTCATGCCAAAATTTCCCATTAAATTTCTAGCCTCACCAATCATTAAATACCACCAAAATATCATGAAATATCATCAATTTCAACCTCAATATCCTCCCTAGAAAATTCGGCCTCTTATGGGTAATGGGAGAAAATGAATTTTTCTTGTTGGCTTTTCATGCTACACATCACTAACTAACTAAAAACACTAAAATATCTTAAAATCTAACCAAAACATCATCAAATTCTCTCTCCTAGGTGTTCGGCCAGCAAGGGGTTCATCGTGAAATCTTGATTTATAATAATGGAAAATGAAAAAGAAAGCATAGGTAGTGTAAATCACAAGTCAAAATCAAGAAATTTTACCTTTGATTGCTTGATCCCTTGAAATCCCACACTTTTTCTTCAATTTTTCCACCTAGGGTTCTTGTTCTTCTTTTCCTCTTCACTTCATGCTTTGGCCGGCCATATGGGTGAGAAAATGGGCTGATTTGTGCTGATTTTTAAGCTAAGTAATAAATGGACAAAGATTTGCCATGTGTCACCTTACCATTGGTCCATTTTTATTTCTTAACTATTAAGCTTTCTCTCTCCACCATATAAATTCCTTCAATTATCCATGATAATATTGGGTAAATTTCATAGGTTGGACAAGTGTTAGGTGGTGTAAAATTACAATTTTGCCCATAGGGTGGCAAAACGACTATTTTACCCTTTATGCTCGAAAAAATGCCTGAATTAAAATTTTTCACTTCCCAAACTCAAATTATACTCCAAATGATCAATCTTAGTCAAAAATTTCAGCCAACATTCACGTCTTAACCAAGGGTTGCAAAATGACCATTTTACCCCCGAATCATGAAAATTCCAAATTGACTCCAATTCAACCCTCAAACTCCAAATCATCATTTTAAGTTATTATAGGGTTTTAAAATTCTCAATTTTATCTTAAGATCTCTATTTAGACTAGTTCGAGGCTTAATTCAACTTAATAGTACCATTTGGTACAATATCAACTTTTGACAATTTTTCGGGCTTTCCAAGTATGCCAGCATATTGTCAATCACACAAAGGACATGGCAAGTACTTTATAAGGTCGGGCTTGACATAGTTTTTTGCATAGTGAGAAATAATGGTTTTTTCGCAGCTCCCCTATTTACATGATGACATTGGATTTAACTCCTCGCGTACGAGGTGATTTACGAATTTGCATGTAAGCTTTGTGAATGTTGGATTTTTTTTACGAGAGCATGCGTGACTATGTTGATTTGCTTTAAGCAAGTTGTTAAATGGTTTCAACGATAGAGATCTTTACATCAATTGGTTTGATACTTGACTTAAACGATTATCTTGCATTAAAATTTCTAGTTTTATGTGTACGACACAAATTACCCTTTTAAGCTAATTCACTTACATATTTTTATATTTTAAATATTCAAATTTCTTGGCCATAGCTTGTTTTCCATCTACGCCCTACTCACAGAGCCGATGATCACTGAGTCTGTGAGACTCACCCCCCCTTATTTCCTTTTTGCAGATAGTGACTGGCCTAGCATGTATTCATTGACAATCATTATCCACCGCAGATAGGTAAAGACATCTCATAGCATTTTATTCTGAGCTGCTCCGCTACTAGAGGTCGAGTCATTACTCTTTGTTTTTCTTTTGTAAATGAATACTAGTCTCAATATAAATATTCAATTGGAGATTTTAGACTATGATGTATTTACATTTAATCATATAGATTAAAGGTCAAAATGATTTATTATGCCTATTGTTCAAATCATGTCACTAGAGTATGTGGTTTAAAGTAATAACATGGATTGGTGAATGACTATAGTGGATTAATGGGAATTTTTAATAAGTCTTGTTCGAGACTTAACGGGTTCTTCCAGAAGTCTCAGACGCCGGTAGCGATCAACGAGCGGTCGTTATAGATACTAAGCTAATCCTAGTGAAAGTCACTAGATAGCTATGAAAAATATCCTGAAGTATTTACGAAGAACTAAGGATGTATTTTTGGTTTATGGAGAAGGTGTGTCACAGCCCAAATCCTAGGCCATGACCGACGCATAGGCCCAATGGGCATAGCCCACTAAGCCCAAGCAAGCCTTTTTATGCAATCCCAATCATAATTCCCAACCATCATTTCTAAAACCACATATTGTAATTCTCTACTAAAAATATTTCAGTAACATTTTATAGTAACCCAATACTTACAATTTTATTATGTCAAAATAATGTCACCCGTTTGCCAACTCCTAGTGGCATCAATAATGAAATATACATATTTAACTTATAACATGGATACTAGCAAATTACATTACATATACGTGTTCACAGGTAACAGACCCTTGACCATCAGCGGAGTGACCGTGAGTGAAGGTACAGCTACTGAGATGCCATATTACCTACCAAGAAGGCGAGCATAAGTGAACAACTCAATCTAGGTCCCAACTGCCTTTGGATATGAAAACATGAAGTTTAAAAATGTGAGTATAAAACTCAGTGAGTGAAGATAAGAAGGGAACAAGCAATCGATAGGAAGAATTTGGAAATAATGATGCACTTGTTTCAAAAACAATGTAATTGATTTCATTTCTTACTAAAAAACTCTCATTTCAAACTTTGATTAATAACCTCATAGTGTTACAAAAACCCATGATCAATCCATGAAGTTAAATGGGTGAAAAATATGTCAAAATCAAGCAAGGCAGCAAGCATTGCAGCAAGTTTGTTGTTGTAGCGAGAAACAATATGAGTTTGCATATATTTCACTTTTTCTAGTATATCTCCCACTACAGAAGTTTAATTTACCTAATGTTTTAACCACTAGAAAGATAAGAAGAAGGGATACAACTTTTATGTTTACCACTTTTCCCAGTTTTGATTAGAACATGGTCGAAATCATTATCAAAGTGGAAGTACTACACTAGAATTTTGGGTCTACCTGAGAGTTTCTCGCTGCAGTGAGAATTTTTCTTCTCTGCAGTGAGAAACAGCGCTGGTTTGTGCCCCCACCACCCGAGAGTTTCTCGCTGCAGTGAGATTCAGGGCAGATGACAAATTATGGGATTTTCATATGCCATAAAATCCATTCCTACCATATTGCACATCAAAGTGATCACATTAACAATAATCAAGTTTCTCATTATTCATTTCAATCACATATTATAATCATAAACTTCTATCACATATACATATATAAACATACATAAACAAGTACACCACCCCACTTTATTCATCGTCATAGTCGGGTCATCATCATCGGCTTATGCACACTCCTTACTCGCACATAGCCATCATCGACTTATGCGCACTCCCTACTCGGACAAAGTCGGGTCATCATCAGCTCATGTGCACTCCCACATCGCACATGGCTGGGTCATTATTGTCACACAACATTATTCATCAATGCACAACACATATTCATATATATACATAGCAACATAATATAGGAGCACATGAATTTATCTTTTTACACATTTCATAATTTCACAACATCAAAACATTTTATCAAGGGCTTGTTCCCATGCATAATTTAATGAAAACCAAGTAAAATCATTTAAATGCTTCATCCCAACACATATGTATTTCCCAAAAACACTCTGATGCAAGTTCACTCACCTTACGATAGCGGGATATTACATCGCTATATGTTCAGAGGCATATCTAGCTATTTCTACTTTCCAACCACTCGTCACTTGCTTCGGCATGCTACTATAGTACACTATCTTTACTTTGGTACTTCCTATCAACAATCCAAACTTAATTTATTTAGTGCATCAATTCCTCTTTTATTTCTTATTTTATCATGAATCCATATTCGACTAACTCACATCTTAATACATTTTTACTAAAATCGTTTATATCCTTTGCTCACGTAACTCTTTATATTATAATCACCGGTAACTTTTTTATTATATTAAGTGCCTATTTAACCTTTCTAAGTAACTTCCGTCCAACTCCATCTTATGTTTCCATAATATTAACCATATTTACGGCAACCACAATCATTTCAAATCTACTCAATTATTTTCCAATTTTCATCCACATTATTCCTTCTTATTTCTTCCAATTAATATACCATTCAACTTAACACTTCCAACTAATTTATGCAAATAGATCCTTTCGACAACAATAATTCCTCACTATGAATTATTTTAAAATTTCTTAATTACATTTAAAACATTATTCATTCATTTCATATTTTCTTCTTTGCTTTAATCCTATGAGATATCATAAAAGAATTTTTAAATATTGTATTAAAGCAACTTAAATTTAGTTCATATACTAATAATCAAAATTTAGCTAAGCAAGATGGGTTAGCCCCAACTAATCCAAATTCATAACAAGCCCAAAAAAAAAAAAAGGCAAGGCAATTTTTACCCATTTAGGTTGGTTGGCCCAAGTCTCCACCTTTCTTCTCTTTCCCTTTCTCTTCCTCCTTGTTCCAGTCGGCCTTCTCATGAACCAGCAACCATGGACAACACAAGCTCTCTCTCTCTCTCGTCAAAACCCGATCACCACAAGTCCAACTTTCTCTCTTTCATTTCCTCCCTTTCTTTCTTTTCTCTCTTGGTCTGGCCGAGCTTCCTTCTCTCTTTTTCTTTCCTTTTTTCCTTCTCTTTTCTCTCCTTGGTCTGGCCGAACTCCCTTCTCTCTTTTTCTTTCCTTTTTTCTTTTTCTTTCCCTCATTCTCTTTCCTTTCCTTTCTCATTTCTTCTTTCTTTTCTTTCCGACTTGGTAGATTTTCCTTCTCTCACTTGGGTCCCAACTCTCCAGACCACTCTCTTCCTCTCTCTTTTTTTTTTAAAATGGCCGACTGATGTAAGAAAAGGACAAATAAATATTCATTTCATGTGTTGCCATTTAGGGAGAAAAAAATGAACATGCCTTATCCCATCACCCTTGCTTTTATTTGTTTCATTTCTTCCTTCATTATGTGCATTGGCCGGGCCCCACATCCTTCACTCAGAATTGGCTCTTTCTCCCTTTTTCTTTATCTTCTCAATTGGCTGATGATAAAATGAAAGAGACAAAAGAAAGGCTTGCCTAATGTTGCTCCATGGTGGGGCTGACATATGACAAGTTTCATGTCAAAGTTCCCCCCACCCTTTTTTTTCTTTCGTCTTCTTTTATCATAGTTTTGTTTACTTGGCCGGCCCCCCTTTAACACACTTGCCTTAAAATGGTTTTTGCTTCCCATTTTATTACACATGGGCGGTTGATCAAGTCAGCCCCCATCTTTTATTTATTTATTTATTCATGCTCCATATATCATTTGTATTTTTATTTAATTATTCTTTGGCCCATTTGACACATTTTAAATTTTAATTTCTTTCTATCTTTCTCTCTCTACGCGTGTACCACCTAAATATCAAAATTGTACTTGAACGCGGTATTACCATAATATTTAAATATTTATTTACCCGCGCTAGTTCGATTTAATAAAAACAAGCATCGCACTTACGTCATTTATCTCCAAAATTTGTTCTTGCTTCTTTTCCCCCACTTGGATTGACCATATAATCCTTTTTCACAACTAATTCCAACATCTGATTAAATATTAATATTTTAATATTATTTATTAATAAAATATTATTTTATTCTAAAATTTTTCACTTGTCTCCTCTAGTCTCAGAACATCTTATTATGTCCCAATTCACTTCCAAATCATCTTTTAACTTGTTAATTCATCCTCGACAAGGGTATGATTATTTAATTATTATTTTCATGCGTGCGAAATATTTTACTCTTAAGCATCCTTTCACCTTTTATCGCTTTTTAGCACAAAATTTCATACCAATTAGCCTTTCGTCTTACTGGGACGGTTACATTGACTACCATACAAGGGTATGGGGTGTTACAAGGTGCACTCCAAGTTAGGGGTTTTACGGATGCAAGCTTTTAAACTAACAAATATGATAGCAAGTTGCAATGTGGATATGTGTTTGAACACAATGAAGGTGCATTAAGTTGGAAGAGTTAGAACAAGAGACGACTGCTGATTCTACAATCGAGGCCAAATACATCTGTACATCTGAGGCTGCGAAAAAGGTAGCTTGGTTTAAGAAGTTCATTACTAAACTAGATGTGGTTCCTAGCATTGTTGATCCAATACCTTCGCATTGTGATAACAATGGAGCCATTGCACAAGCAAAGGAACCAAGGTCTCATAAAAAATCCAAACATGTATTACAACGTTACAATGTGATTAAGGAGATTATTGGAAAAAGAGACATTTGCATAGAGCGTATACCCACTGAGGATGATATTGTTGATCCTCTCACTAAAGCACTGTCCCAACAAAAGCATAATCATCATGTTGAGAACACTGGTATTAAATGCATAAGCAATTAGCTTTAGTGCTAGCAGAAGGTTGTTAGTATGAGCTCTATAAGCCAATCTGTGATTGTATGGAAATTACAATTGGGAGATATTCATATATGACATTTTGTTATTCATAACAACATTGAGGTAGTTCTTGATCCATAAGTTTATGATTTAATTACTTTTAGTACTTATGTAGATAAAGCCCATGGAACTATATATGCTTTGCAAAGGAATTGTATTGGGATACAATTATAAAGTCTTTATGCATTAATACTGCTCAAAGATCAGCACATGTTATGTTCCTTACTTGTGAAGTAAGTAATCGCTCTCACAGGTAGAAGTATAGAGATACTTGAAACTCACATGTGGGTGCTTGCCATAGGAGAGTGAGTTCATTAAACAAGACCTTCCATGAGAAGTGCATTTGGTACCTCACCCAAGTGTCTATGCAACACTTCTCATGTGTCAATTGTGTAACTACTCCTTAGACTTGAGACACTAGGTTGTCTTGTATGTGAAGTACTATGCATTGATTTCATCCCTACAGGTGCTTAACCAAGGATGCCAAAACAAGATGTTTTCGGATATAGTATGAAGCATATGGAGGCAAATGAGTGGTCAAGATAGGAGTCATCACCCCAAGTGATTCAAGGGGAAATATCTCATTAGTTCTTGGTTAACATTAGCTTAATCAAATCCTTGGCCAAGGTGATTAGGAGATTATGAAATAAGTTTCATAAGTCTCCATAAAGCTAATGATCTAACTACAAGAACAAGTATAGAGGTCAATAAGAGTAGGCACTACACCAAGCTCCTATCATCTCTGAGATATACGACAAGGGAATGAATTACACTGATAAGCTATGCATTGAAAGATTGTCAAAGAATCCTTTGACTCTCTTAACAATTGGGTGGCCAAGATGCATAACTAGTTGCCAATCTTGGTCTATGGAATTGAATTAGTTAATTTAAAATTGAATATGATTCATTGTAATTAATTAATTAATAAAATTATAATTCAATTCCATTGTCAACATGTTAAGAACCTAATGGGTCACACAAAAAGGTTGCAATTTGGATTAAATTGAGAGTGTGATGATTTAAGTTAGACATAAATCAAATTTTAGGTTTTAAATATTAAGGACCTAATTAAAAGAGTTTAATTAGGTATTGGTTAAATATTATAATTGTTATAATATTAAGGACTTATTTTGCAAATTTTAATAAGTTCAACCTAGATATAAGTATCACATTATAGCCATTCTTTTCAAAAAAAAATGAGAAAAAAAACAAAAAAATAAAAATTAGTTTTTCTTTTGAGTGCCACCATTCTTGAAAAGTTTTTTCTGAAAACCTCTCCTATGATTCTTTCCTGGAAATCAAAGAAGAAAAAAGGACAAATCATTGTCCACTTGCTAGCATAAGCCAATGGCATAAAGCTCTCTCATTGAGAAGGATCCATTGCAATCGTGTGTTCAACATTGAAGGCCAAACAATTGAGTGGCTAGAATTTTTCACACAAAAGGTGTTCACGTTTTTATCACCAAAAGGAATTCATTTGATTATGATATCACTTGGAAAGGTAAAGCTTTTTTTGATTTTATATGGTGCTTAGCTTTGCATTAAACAATCAAAGTGATCCAAAGATAGGAGGCATGGTTTGATTTTGTTTTTATTTTTTTTATTCCATTGAGTTGATGCTCCAATCATGTTGTTCCTAGCAAGTTTATATGATCTGGGAAATATGGGAGTGCATTTGAAGTTGAACCACTTGAACGCCTTGTTGGCGCACTTTAGAGTTCGACCAATGATATTAGATTGAATTAAAGTTGCCCAGGATCGAGATGAATATTTGGTAAAAATATTTGAGGGCAGGAGTGAAGATAGAACTCGAGACTTTGTGTATGGCACAGATGGTTTGATGAGATATAGATCACGAGTCTATGTGTCGAATATGGAAAATTTGAGGTATGAGATTATGGAAGAGGTGTATGTGGCAGCCTATGCAGTACACCCTAGAGCTACCAAGATGTATCATGACTTGATGTCCGTGCATTGGTGGTAAGGATTAAAGAGAGATGTGGCTGAGTATGTCTCCAAGTGTTTGACTTGCCAACAAGTGAATGCTAAACATTAGAAGCCATTGAGACTACTGCAATTGTTACGAATACTCAAGTGGAAGTGGGAACATGTAGCAATGAACTTTGTGATGGGTTTACCACAAGCTAGAGGTGGCTATGATACCGTTTGGGGATAATTGATCGATTGACTAAGTCTACACACTTTTTGCCTATCAAGGCTAAGTATAGAGCAGCTCGATATGCCTTGATTTACATTAATGAGATTGTAAGGCTACGACTTTCTGGTGTTGATAGTGTCTAACCTCAAAGATATGTTAAAGGTGATTATGCTCAACTTTGGAGAATCATGGAATCATTTTTTGCCTTTGGCCATGTATGCTTATAATAATAACCATCAAGCCATGATTGGTATGGCTTTGTATGAGGCTTTGTATTGGTGCAAATGTAGGTCATCTCTCAGTTGGTTTGAAGTTAGGGAATAAAAACTTTTAGGACCAAAAATGGTCCAAGAAGTAGAACAAGGCATCCATGAGATTTGAGATAGGGTGCTAATATCTCAAAGTCGCCAAAAGTCCTATACTAATAACAGGTGAAGGCCTTTAGAGTTTAAAGTTGGCAACTATGTGTTTTTGAGGATGTCCTTGACCAAAGGTGTAACGACCCCTCCTTAGTTGCTACAGGTGTCCGAGACCTCCGGGAGATCCCGTCAAGTCTCGAACAAGCCTAAAAGAAATTTCTCAATAACTCATTGTACACTTTTACTAAACCGAATTAATGTTTGAACCATATATATCTATAAAGTGAATTCAACAACAAGCATAGCCATTAAAATTTAACTTTAAGTCATGATATCATAATTAAATAGATTGAGTTCAAAAATCTCAAATTTTCGTTTATATCAAAACTAATATTTGTTTACATAGTAAAACCAAGTACTACAACTCAACCTCAAACAGCGGAGCGACTCGAGATAAAATGCTATGAACTGCCTTTACCTATTTGTGATGGACCGTACGCGCTGACGATTACACACTAGACCGATCCCTGTCTGTGAAAAGGGAAAAAAAAAAGGGTGTGAGTCTCACAGACTCAGTGATCATCGGCTTCGTGAGTAAGACGTAGATGGGAAACAAGCAAATAGTAGATCAGTTGAATATTAAAATGCAAGATTATAAAAATAATTTATTTCAAACGAGAGTTTATGCCTTATATGAAAAACCGAGGATTTTTTACGCATTGTAAACACTTCTATTAGTAAATCAACCAATGTAGATAAACATTTTTGCTACAAAATAGATCAATAACCTTATTCAAGTCAATCATTTGAAATATTGAATTAAAACAATTTTACATAAAGAAAATTTCGTCGTCAAGATCAATTGACATTTTGCTCAAATCAAATCAATATATTCAGCAAGCTCCCATGAAATCGAATGTTAGTCAAACTCATACGTAAATCACAAATCACCTCACACTCGACGAGTTAAAATTCATTTCACCGTAAAAATAAGAGGAGTTGTAGAAAAATCGTTAAATTTCATTTTCACCATGCAAAGAAATATGAGTTTGAAAACCCAGAGATGCCACTCTTGAGTAGGAAATGAAAATAAACCCGTGGTCCCGCTACCACGTAATAACATCCGAGAGCATCGCTTCCATCAGATTCCCATGTGCCGTGGCAGTCTCACGATGTTGGCCGACATCGGAGAATCAAGCAGTCGCAATCGCGTAATCATCTAGTGGCCTAGCCATGCATACATATATCACAAGCCGTGGCCCTAACCACGCTTAACCACCCGTCGGTGACCCAATGGTTTTATAGCTAGAGCTCACTTGTACACGAGGGTCACACTTAACCGATGTGACATCCGGCCTACTCTCGACGCCCTTGGTTTGTAAAACTATTTTTGAAATCGTTGTATGTCCTTAAGAGCTCATCTCAAAATTATTTCCAAAGCATTTAGCACAGGGTATAATAAAATCTATCATTTTCTCAAATATATTTATGCATGGATTTCAAAACAATAATTTGCATGGTGAATAAGCAATATAATCGTGAATGCACACTATACAAATATAAGGCACAATTTTTTATGTAAAACAATGTGAAGTGCTTGTTTCCCAATTTTCAAAAACACTTTACATATAATTTATACATATATATATTCAAGACAAGTTTTGAAAATAATTTGTATTCATGATTCTCTAAAATGTTTACCCGCACGTGCTATCCACAATTTTCGCATTTAAAATAAATCATACTTATAGGTATATATTTATGAAATTTTTTTAAAAATTTACACCCCCTACTCACCTCACAATAGTGGGATTACTACACCGCTATTGATTCGTACGCGTGTATAATTATTCCTATTTGCCAGTCACATACTTCATTCGGTACGCTTTCACAACAAACTTTCCTAGCAACAATTTAAACACAATATACTTAGTGCGTCAATTCCACTTCTCTTTCTCATTCTATCATAAATCCACATTCACCTAACTCACATTTTAATACATTTTTGCTAAAATTAATTATATCCTTTACTCATGTAATTCTTTAAATTATAAACATTGGTAACTTATTTATGATATTAAGTGCCTATTTTAACCTTTCTAAGCAACTTAAATTTACTTCATATCACCAAATAACCAAAGTATAGTTAAATAAGATGGGATAGCCTCCAAACAATCCAATTTCACAACAAGCCATGGAGAAGAGTAAAGCAATTTTACCAAATTGGGCTAGGTTGGCCCAAGTCTCAATTAAACCCACGATTTACCTTGGGAATATATTGTTTGGCCTTGTGTGGCTGCTTCCTAGCACTAATGGATAGCACTAGCTCTCTCTCTCTCTCGCACCACCAACGACTTAAAGCCTCCTCTCCACTTCCACCGTTGGTTAGCTTTAGATTGATCCTAAGAACTCAAATTTTCTCTCTTTTTTTCAGCCATTTTGTCACCGAAAAAAAAGCTCTCTCTCTCTTTTTTCGTCAGCAACCACAACCCCAACTTTCTCTCTTTTCCTTTCTTTCTTTCTTTCTCTTCTCTCTAGGTTTTTGGTTAAATTTTTCTTCTCTCACTCACCACCAACTTATTTCTCTTTCTCAGCTGTTTCTCTCTTTTTTTTCTTTCCTTTGTTCTTTTGCTTTTCTTTTTGCTCTCCCTCACAATCGACTTCTCTCTTTCCTTTTTCTTCTTCACTTAACCGACTTAACTTTTCTTTTCATTTCTTTTTTATCTTTTCTATCTTTCATCTTTCATTTATTTCTTTTCTTTGATATGGACTTTCATCTCAATGGCCGCCCCCCCTTACTTTCACACACGATTTAAAAATAATAATACTAATAGCTTTGACTTTCTCTTTTGTCTCCATGAGCTATTGGTAACAAAAGAAATTGATAAAATTTTGTGTGATGTGGTTTGCAAATGGGGTCGACAATGACCAGCTTGCTTGTCAATTCTCCATTTATTTTTTACTTCTCTTACACTTTCCTCCAAGTATTGATCACATGCCAAATTATTCTCATTTTTCCGTTCATTCCTTCTTCTTTATCATCTTCCTTGATCGGCCTTGTGTTTAGAATGCAAGTCAACAATTGCTTGGAACCTTTAAAGCCACTTTACTTGACCTTTCCTCCCCATTTCACTATTGTCTCATCTTTTCTCCTCATTTTCTTTGTCTTTTCCTTTCTTTGTACATAAGCCTTACATTTCCAGCAATTCTTACATGGATGGCCGGCCATGAGGAACAAAAAGAAGAGTCAAAGCTTCCTTTGAAAGCTTTGACCAAGATTTGTAACAAAATTACTATTTTACCCTTCAAGGTTCTCATCCTTTTAATTAAGTCCTCCCAAAATCTTTAAATCTCCAATTTCTTTCTATTATCTTCTTTTACATATGTACAATTAAAATATAAAGTTTGTACCCCAATGCGGTATTCCCATAATATTTAAAATATTATTTACCCAACATTATCTTTATTTAATAAAGACACGCGGGCTCCATTAACGTCATTTTTCTCTGAAGTTTTCTTGTTCTTTCTCTCCCCCACTTAGATTGACCATATACTCGTTCTTCATGGAAAAATTTCAACACTGAATAAAATATTAATATTTTAATATTATTTTATTAATAAAATATCATTTTATTCCAAAAATTTCTTCTTGTCTCCTTGGTACCCAAAATACCTTATTATGCCTCAATTGACTTTTGAATCACCTTTTATCTAACAAATTCTCCTCCGATAAAAATATTATTATTTCCTCGTGTGCGAAATATTTTATCCTAAACTATTCCTTTCATCTTTCATCACTTTTAAACATTATAATTGGCCTTAATTCGCATCTGATAAGTTTTATTAGTCACCATATCAAAGCATGGGGTATTACAATAGGAGTGAAGATATTCGAAAAGAAAGGGAAGTTAAGCCTTAAATACATCAGACTTTTTAAGGTAGCAAGGCGCGTGGGGCTAGTTGCTTATCATTTGGCATTACTACCTGATTTGTCCAATGTCAATCCAGTTGTCCATGTGTCCATGCTTAGGAAGTATGTTTTGGACCCTTCACATGTGATACGATATGATGTACTCCAAATAAAAGATGGACTTAGCTATGAAGAACAACTCGTAGCCATATTGGATCATCAAGTAAGACGACGTCACTCTAACGACATTGCTACAGTGAAAGTATTATGGCAAAGTCATTCAATTGAGGAAGCCACATTGGAACTCGAGGAGGAAATGTGAGAGAACTATCCTCTTTTTGAGGTATGGTGTATGTAATTTAATTTGAGGTGCATGATTTGAAATTCTAGGATGAATTTCTTATAAGGTGGGGAGAATTTAACACCCCTAATTTTTTATGTAAACTAAGAATGATTTATGAAATATGTGGAGTCTTGAGGACTTTGATGATATTATATGTATGCCTAATGTTTCAAAGTGTATATATTGACACTTAGGCAATACATTGAGGAAATATGTGATAAATCCCTTAATTTGAGGTTTTGATCTAAGTTTTATGTTATGTTTGTGGATTTATGTGTATGAGATTAATTTAAATGAATGATTTGAGATGTAATATCAATCGAGAATAATATTGGAATGTTAAACTTGGATTTTTGAAGTTTTTGGGAAGGTTAGAACTACCTACAAGGGTGAAAGTATCGATACATATCCCAATGTAACGACACATTCATGGCAGGATGAACAACATAAGCCACAAGATGAATATTCTATCAATACATTTGAGAGTGTATTGATAGATTTGGCCAAAGATGAACATGTATCAATACATTTGAAGCAAAAATCACTCAGGGCAATTCTGCTCAAATGTATCAATACATTGCCTTAATGTATCGATATATTCAATCAAAATTAGGGTTGATGTATCGATACATTGCCAAAATGTATCGATACATCAGAGAGGAAAGGCAATAATAAAAAGGGAATTCTAGCCATTTCCCCTAACCCTTTCTCTCAACTATTTCTCTTCCTTTCTTTATCTAAAAACCCAAAACCATAATGCCCTAAACAGATTTTTGAAGTGATTTAAAGTTATTTGGAGTTTGAGAAACCATTTTTGAGGTAGGATTTAATGTTTTTATTGATTATTTCAAATTTAATCAGTTACTAACTTTGAATCTAACTTTTCTCCAGATTTGGTATTTTCCCCTCTTTGGCTTGGATTAAAGAATTTAGAGCTAAGAGTAGTGCAATCTAGCTTCCAAGGTATGGGTTTAACTTGTTAATAAAGGATTTGAGCTTAAATAGTTGGATTGTTTGGATTTAGTTAATTGTGTGAAAAACTGGCATTTTTTGAAAGCTATGAATAATTAGCATTTTGATGTTCTGATGCATTTGAAAGGGGAAACCGAGTTAAATCAACCCATTGGCAAGCTAGACGATGATTAGAGGCTAAAGATCGAAGCTTGGCAGGGAGTGCCAGTTATTGTCACTGTGAGTGGGTTTTGAATTAAAATGCATGTGATGCATGATGCCTTATCTAGGCATTGCCATGGTATTAATATATGTGTATGTATGCATATGTATATATATATGATTGCCTAGATATAAGTGCCTATGTAAAACCTGACCCTATAAACACATGTCATGACATACATGCACTGAGTAGAATGTTATTACGCTAGGAAAGTTCCTAAGAAGACGAAACTCGGTATTGTACCTAACGGTACAATTGAGTTGATTTAACCTCGAACTAGTTCAAATAGGAATCGTAGGATGAAATTTAATATTTTACAGTCCAGAAATGACTAAAAATGATTGTTCGGAGTTCGAGGGTTCATTTGGGGAAAAATTTAAAATTTTGATGTTTAGGGGCAAAATCGTCATTTTGCCACCTAAGATAATAATTTGATCATGGAGTGAAAATTTTGACCAAGATTAACTATTTGGAGTATAATTTAATGATAGGAAGTGAAAATTTTCAATTTCGGCAATTTTCGCAACATAGGGGCAAAACTGTAATTTTGTCACCTTGGGGTAAAAACCATAATTTTCACCACCCAAAACTTGTCAAAATCGTAGGATTTACTTATTTTTTGCATGAATAACCATGGTATGTTAAGTGGTGAAAATTTGAAGTTTAAAGGACGAAATTTTAAATACGGGCTAATGGGAAACTAACACATGGCACTTTTTAATTGTTTAATATTATTTTAAAGGAAAATCAGCCCATTTAAACCTCACATCAGGTGATGGCCGGCCATAAGGAGAGAACAAGAGAGAAAATAGAGAGGAAAGGAAGCAAAGAGAAAAACCAAAGGAAAACTAGAAAATTCGAAAGGGAAATCGCGTTTTTCGTCCGTTTACACGTCTAATGGTAAGATTTTTCGACTTTAATTTGATTTCTACCTTTCTTATGCCTTTGTTTTCATTTAGCATGCTTGAGGAGAGAGATTAAAAAGTGATACCAAGGGCTGGCCGAATTTCAAGGGGGAGTAATTTGAAATTCTTATGTTTTGATTTTTAGTTAAATTGATAGTTTTAGTTAGTTAAATGTGTATAGAAATCAAATTGGGCAAGAAAGCATGAAATTTTCACAATACCCACCTTTGGCTGAATCTTCAACGATGTGCAATGATGAAGAACTGATTTTTATTCTGAGAGAAATGAAGAGAAAATGATGAAAAATGGTTAAATGTGATAGAAAAACAAAGTGAAAAATTTACCTAGTTAATGTCCCATTTTTGGCTGAATTTTCCAAGGAGAAAAGTGAGCTGATTTTGGTGATTTTAGAGGATTATTGGCTGATATTTAATGGTTAGTAATGTTGGAGAGAAAATGGGACAATTTAGAGCTAAAATAGAGCGCGTTAGCAATTTATCGGTAAAGTACCAAAAATAGGTTAATACCGCGTTAAAGCCGTTTTAGGCTATTGCATTTCATACCATGCATTAGTATAGGATTTAAGTCACTTATATAGTGATTTAGCATCAACGTGGTAAATTGTGAAATTTTTGCAATGTGTTTAGGAGGAGAGCCTTCCGGTAAAGGCAAGGAAGTCATACCCGACGAACAGTGATCGGGACACCTAGAAAGCATTTAATTTGTACAAACGGTGAGTAAACCAATTATTATTATAAATTATCTAGAGTTTATTTTTAAATGCTCTTTATGGATTTTATGAAACGAAAATGAGATTAAAATGGGATTTTTGATGTTTTAGAAATAAATGTTACAAATAAATATATTATCTTGATTTTCTGAAATAAGAAACTTTTGATTTTTGATTATGAAATTGAGTAATTGGAGGCTATCAATTGTCTTGAAAAATATATTTTCCTATGAATGGCTTATGATATATGAGTATATGTGACTATATTTTATAATTGCATTGGGAATTTATGTAAGTTGTCTTTTGCTATGCAGGCTGGGTAAATAAATAAAAGCCACGTTATACTGTCAAAATTTTATTAAAATTAGTGAGTTTAGTCAGTGTAGTGACGGGTTTTTGTAGGCTGCCTATTAGTGGGGCACGGTAAACCCAATTATATAGTTACTCCGGTTGTAGAGGCGATGAGGGTAACTCCCGAGGTAGTGTTAGAGCTCACTTCACGTCGAACCCCCACGTGAATGTGTAACTCGGCCAACGCCAAGGAACGGCTTGTTTTCAAAACTAACATATGTTTAACATGTAAATATCTTAACAACCTTGGCTGACTCGATTAGATGCCTCGGCCAAGGTATTCCCGAGGACTAGTTTTGGCTTGAGCCCTGTTTTTAATAAAAGTTATAAGCCTTAACATCTGTTTTGGAAAAATTACAAATATTTTATGGTTTAAGAAATAAATTGAAAACCTTATGAAATGGTTTGTAATTTGTTGTTTAAACTTGCCTCCATGTTACTCGCCTTTAGATAGTTATGATAATGTCTGTTTATTCATTGGGATTGCAAAATCTCACCCACCTCCTTTCCAAATATTTCAGGCCTGTGGTAGATTGTAGATACTTAATTTTGTCGAGGATTCCAGTTGACCCCTCTATCACACAGACAATAGGTTACTATCACCAACACTTGATGTATTTATGGGCCACTTGTCATTGTAATTATTATTGTACATTATAACTTTGTAAATTATTGTATGTATGAATTTATTTTACTTCTAAGTTACAAAAGATTACTTACACGTGTTTCTATAAATATTGTTTTATATAAAAATGCTATATTTTTGTGTTTTGATTTACTTGAGGCGGAAACGACTGAAAATTGTTTAAAACTGATATGTAAGCCTTGCGGGGTTCTGATTGGTATTTTGAGTAATGAGTATCAGTTAGGACGTCGCGACGATTGTCATGGGCCCGAGGGAGGTTCCGAGTCGTGACAATTCAATTGGTATCAGAGCTTTCGGTTTAAAAGCTTATGGTTTTGAAAGAAGTTTTTGATTTTTAAAGTTCTTGGATTTAAAGTTATTTTAAAATAATTTACAATGTCAGTGTGGCCCAGTTAAGATTAGTTAGTTGCATGTAGTTGCATATAAAGTCTTAAGTCGTCTAAACCAATTCTGTTCTTTTGTAGATCATTATGCCTCCTCGACGTGAGCTACCACTTATCACTAGATCTATCGGTAGGGGAAGAGGTCACCCCAGACAGAGTCGGTCAGATTCCAGAGAAGAAGAGTCGGTTGCGTCTTCTTTTAGAGCAGTTCCTACTGTTGAGTCTACTGACATTCTTGTACCTCCTCCACCACCTGTTGCTGCTCTTGGCGTACTTGCCATGTCACCCGAGGCAACTCAAGCATTAGCGGCTTTTCTTGTTGTTCTTACGAGTCAGGCTCAGGCTGGTCTAGTTCGACCCACTGTGTCTCCTGTAACAGCCCTAGTACCACCACTTCCTATTCCACCCTAGACACCGGACGTCTCCATTTCTAAGAAATTGAAGGAAGCTAGACAGTTAGGTTGCGTTTCGTTTACTGCTGAGTTGGATGCGAGCCCAGCTAAAGATTGGGTTATTCAAGTATCAGAGACACTAGCAGATATGGGATTAGATGATGAGATGAAATTGAAGGTGGCTACATGGTTATTTGAGAAGAGAGCCCGTACCTAGTGGAATTCAGTAAAGTCTCGCTCTCCTATACCGCTGACTTGGACATATTTCCTTCGAGAGTTCGATGGTTAGTATTACACTTATTTCCATCAAAAAGAGAAAAATAGAGAATTTTTTAGCTTGAAACAAGGGAACATGACCATTGAGGAGTATGAAACTCATTTTAACGAGCTGATGCTTTATGTACTTGAGTTGGTGAGATTGGAGCAAGACTAGGTAAACTACTTTGAGGAAGGACTACGTAATGAGATACGGGAGCGTATGATAGTGACTGGCAGGGAGTCGTATAAGGAAGTTTTACAGATGGCTTTACGGGCTGAGAAGCTCGCCACTGAGAATAGACAGATCCGAGCTGAGTTTGCAAAGAGAAAGAATCCGCCTACGTTCTCGGGTCAGTCTTCAAAGAGAGGTAGAGATTCGACATCTACTGCAAGAAGTAATACCTCAGCATCTGTGGCATCCACTAGACCTCCATCTCAGTAGTCACAGTCGAGATCTTCTAGACTTGATCAGCCCGTGAAGAGTAGTCAGGGGGGGACTTCAGAAAGATTGGACAGATGCCGTAATTGTGGAGGATTTCATGTTGGGTCATGTAGACAACTTGTAAAGTGTTTTCAATGCGGCCAACAGGGGAATATCAAGAGAGATTGTCTTCAGTTGAGACGGGTACAGTAGCTACTTCTGCTCCTCCGACTCGTTCTAGTATACCGCAGAGAGACATTTTGGGATCACAGTCTAGACAGGGCCTAGTGATAAAGTCAGGCAATGGGAGTAATACCCTAGAGTAGCCATATTCCAAACAACAGCCCTAGATTTTGACCAGGGTTTTTGTAGTGACTGAGGATGAAGCTCGAGTTTGACCTAGCACAGTGACAAGTACTATGATTCTGTTTAATAAAGATGCACATGTTTAGTTAGATTCGGGCTCCGATA
Source organism: Theobroma cacao (assembly GCF_000208745.1). Classification (NCBI taxonomy): domain Eukaryota; kingdom Viridiplantae; phylum Streptophyta; class Magnoliopsida; order Malvales; family Malvaceae; genus Theobroma; species Theobroma cacao. Next base: position 9,051,224 of record NC_030855.1, read on the forward strand.
GATGATACGTGAGCATATCATTTGCATCATTCTCAGATAGGAACCTATCACCATTAGAAGAAGAGATTATAATGCATACTCCTCTAGGCGAACGGTTAGTAAGAAATACGTATTATAGAGACTGTGGTATTAAAGTTGGGGAAGATGAATTTATGAGTGATTTAATCCCTTTGGAGATTCAGGACTTTGATTTGATCTTGGGTATGGATTGGTTGTCCACTCATCGAGCAAAGGTGGATTATTTTAAGAAAGAAGTGATTCTCCAGAGTTTAGAGGGAGCAGAAGTTGTATTTGCAGGGGAGCATCGAGTATTACCATTTTGTGTAATCTCGGCCCTCAAAGCTTTGAAATTGGTGCGAAAGGGATATCCGAGATACTTGGCTCACGTGATTGATATATCGAGGGAGGAACCTAAGTTAGAGAATTTCCTCGTAGTAAGTGAGTTCCCTGATGTATTTCCTGATGAATTATCGGGACTTCCTCCCGATCGTGAGATCGAATTCACCATTGACTTACTTTCGGGTACTGCCCCTATCTCTATTCCTCCATATAGAATGGCTCCGGCATAGTTGAAGGAGTTGAAACTACAGTTGAAAGAGTTAGTGAACAAGGGTTTATACACCCTAGTACATCTCCGTGGGGAGCACCGATTTTATTTGTAAAAAAAAAAAGACGGTACACTTTGATTATGTATAGATTACCGACAGCTTAACAGAATGACCATTAAGAACAAGTATCCGTTGTCGAGGATTGATGATCTTTTTGATCAATTATAGGGAGCTACAGTGTTTTCTAAGGTTGACTTGAGGTCTAGGTATCATCAGTTGAGGATCAAAGAACAGGATGTACCCAAGACAGCGTTCAGGACTCGGTATGGTCATTATGAGTTCTTGGTCATGCCTTTCGGGTTAACTAACTCATTGGCAGCTTTTATGGATCTCATGAATAGGGTACCCTTACTTGGACAAGTTTGTTATTATGTTCATTGATGACATCCTGGTTTACTCGAGAGATAATGATGAGCACGCTACCCACTTGCGTATAGTATTACAGACTTTATGGGAAAGACAGTTGTATGTAAAGTTTTCGAAGTGTGAGTTTTGGTTATAGGAAGTGGTATTCTTGGGACACATAGTATCAGGAGCTGGAATATATGTTGATCCCAAGAAGATAGAGGCAATTTTACAATTGGAGCAACCTAAGACTGTGACAGAGATTCGTAGTTTCCTAGGATTAGCCGGTTATTATCGGAGGTTTGTTCAGGGGTTTTCCTTAATAGCAGCTCCTTTGACCCGTCTAACTCGTAAAGGAGTTAAGTTTGAGTGGGATGATGTTTGTGAGAATCAATTTCAGGAGCTAAAGAACCTGTTAACCTTTGTTCCCATTTTAACACTTCTTGTGAGTGGTAAAGGATTTGTAGTTTATAGTGATGCCTCAAAGTTGGGGTTGGGGTGCATACTGATGCAGGATGAAAAAGTTGTGGCTTATGCTTCTAGATAGCTAAAGAGGCATGAAGCAAATTACCCTACCCATGATTTAGAGTTAGCAGTTGTGGTGTTTGCTTTAAAAATCTAGAGGTATTACTTGTATGGTGAGCATTGTCGGGTATTTACGGATCACAAGAGTTTAAAATATTTGCTCACTCAGAAGGAGCTTAATTTGAGGCAAAGGCGATGGTTGGAGTTGATAAAAGATTATGACTTGGTGATAGACTATCATCCGGGAAAGGTGAACGTTGTAGCTGATGCCTTAAGTCGTAAGTCTTCATCGTCTTTAGCCACACTTCAGAGTTGTTATTTTCCAGCATTACTAGAGATGAAATCTCTTAGGGTCCAGTTGAGAAATGGTGAGAATGGATCCTTATTGGGAAGCTTCATTGTGCGACCTTCGTTACTAAGTCAGATCAAGGACATTCAGAGGTCTAATGTGAAGTTAAGAAAAGAAATTTAAAAATCGACCGATGGGGGAGTTAGTAAGTTTAGATTTAGAAAGGATAACGCCTTGATGTTTAGAGGCCGAGTTTGTGTTCCTGAGGGAAACCAGCTGAGACAGGCAATCATGGAAGAAGCCCATTCATCTGCCTATGCATTACATCTCGGAAGCACCAAGATGTATAGGACTATCAGGGAGAATTATTGGTGGCCAGGTATGAAGCGAGACATAATAGAATTCATAGCAAAGTGTCTCGTATGTCAGCAAGTTAAGGTGGATCATCAAAAGCCAGTAGGTACACTTCAGTCATTACCTATTCCCGAGTGGAAATGGGAGCATGTAACTATGGATTTTGTTTTGGGACTGCCGCGGACACAGAGGGAAAAGGATACGATCTGGGTGATCGTAGATCGATTGACTAAGTTCGCTCATTTTTTAGCTGTCCATAGTACATACTCTATTGAAAAGTTGGCTCAGCTCTATGTAGATGAGATTGTGAGGCTACATGGAGTTCCCATTTCTATAGTGTCAGACCAAGATCCTCAATTCACTTCTCGATTCTGGCTGAAATTTCAAGAAGCTCTCGAAACCAAATTGAAATTTAGCACTGCTTTTCACCCACAGACGGATGGTCAGTTAGAGAGGACTATCCAGACTATGGAGGATATGTTAAAGGCTTGTGTCATAGATTTTCTTGGGAGTTGGGATAGACACTTGCTGTTAGTGGAATTTGCTTGCAACAACAGCTTCCAGTCTAGCATTGGTATGGCACCGTACGAAGCTTTGTATGGAAGGAAATGTTGTACTCCATTTTCTTGAGATAAAGTGGGTGAAAGAAAGTTAGTTAGTGTGGAATTGATCGATCTAACTAATGACAAGATCAAGGTTATACGAGAAAGGCTGAAGGTAGCCCAAGATAGGTAGAAGAGCTATGCAGATAAACGGAGAAGAGACTTGGAGTTTGAGATTGATGATAGAGTTTTTCTTAAGGTTTCTCTGTGGAAAGGTGTGATTTGATTTGCGAAGTGGGGAAAGCTTAACCCGAGGTATATTAGACCATTTTGAATCATCGAGAGAATTGGACCAGTGGTTTATCGGTTAGAACTACCTCCAGAGTTAGATTGGATCCACAACGTTTTCCATGTCTCCATGCTTAAGAAATATGTACCAGATCCCTCTCACATCCTTGAAGCAATTCCGATCGAGTTGCATGACGATTTGAAGTTCGAGGTGTAACCTGTGAGTATCTTGGATCGAAAGGATCGAGCATTGAGGAACAAGAGTATTTCAATGGTCAAAGTGTTGTGGAAAAGTGCTCGAATGGAGGAAATGACATGGGAAGTAGAGCATCAGATGAGGAACCAATACCCATATCTATTTGTCGAATCTGGTAAGTGAAATTTTGAGGTCAAAATTTTATTTTAAGGGGGGTAGAATTGTAAAACCTGACCCTATAAACACATGTCATGACATACATGCACTGAGTAGCATATTATTACGCTAGGAAAGTTCCTAAGAATAGACGAAACCCGGTATTGTACCTAACGGTACACTTGAGTTGATTTAACCTCGAACTAGTATTGTAGGATGAAATTTAATATTTTATAGTCCAGGAATGACTAAAAATGATTGTTCGGAGTTCGAGGGTTCATTTAAGGAAAAAATTTAAAATTTTGATGTTTAGGGGCAAAATCATCATTTTGCCACCTAAGATAATAATTTGATCATGGAGTGAAAATTTTGACCAAGATTAACTATTTGGAGTATAATTTAACGATAGGAAGTGAAAAATTTCAATTCTGACAATTTTCGAAACATAAGGGCAAAACGGTAATTTTGTCACCTTGAGGTAAAAATCGTAATTTTCACCACCCAAAACTTGTCAAAATCATAGGATTTACTTATTTTTGGCATGAAAAACTATGGTATGTTAAGTGGTAAAAAATTAAAGTTTAAAGGATGAAATTTTAAAAACGGGCCAATGAGAAAGTGACACATGGCACTTTTTAATTGTTTAATATTATTTTAAAGGAAAATCAGCCCATTTAAACCTCACATCATGTGATGGCCAGCCATAAGGAGAGAACAAGAGAGAAAATAGAGAGGAAAGGAAGAACAGAGAAAAACCAAAGGAAAACTAGAAAATTCAAAGGGGAAATCGCGTTTTTTGTCCATTTACGCTTCTAACGGTAAGTTTTTCGATTTTAGCTTGATTTCTACCTTTCTTATGCCTTTGTTTTCATTTAGCATGGTTGAGGAGAGAGATCAAAAAGTGATGCCAAGGGCTCGACAAATTTCAAGTTGGAGGAATTTGAAATTCTTATGTTTTGATTTTTAGTTAAATTGATAGTTTTAGTTAGTTAAATGTGTATAGAAATCAAATTGGGAAAGAAAGCATGAAATTTTCACAATACCCACCCTTGGCCAAATCTTCAATGATGTACAATGATGAAGAACTGATTTTTATTTTGAGAGAAATGAAGAGAAAATGATGAAAAATGGTTAAATGTGATAGAAAAACAAAGTGGAAAATTTACCTAGTTAATGTCCCATTTTTGGCCGAATTTTCCAAGGAGAAAAGTGAGCTGATTTTGGTGATTTTAGAGGATCATTGTTTGATATTTAATGGTTAGAAATGTTGGAGAGAAAATGGGACAATTTAGAGCTAAAATAGAGCGCGTTAGCAATTTATTGGGTAAAGTGCTAAAAATAGGTTCATACCGCGTTTAAGCCGTTTTAGGCTATTGCATTTCATACCATGCATTAGTATAGGAATTAAGTCAATTATATAGTGATTTAGCATCAATGTGGTAAATTGTGAAATTTTTGCAATGTGTTTAGGAGGAGAGCTTTCCGGTAAAGGCAAGGAAGTCATACCCGACGAACAGTGATCGGGACACCTAGAGAGCATTTAATTTGTACAAACGGTGAGTAAACCTATTATTATTGTAAATTATCTAGAGTTTATTTTTAAATGCTCTTCATGGATTTATGAAACGAAAATTAGATGAAAATGGGATTTTTTATGTTTTAGAAATAAAAGTGAAAAATAAATATATTGTCTTGATTTTCTGAAATAAGAAACTTTTGATTATGAAATTGAGTAAGTGGAGGCTGTCAATTGTCTTGAAAAATATATTTTCCTATGAATGGCTTACGATATATGAGTATATGTGGCTATATTTTATAATTACATTGGGAATTTATGTAAGCTGTCTTTTACTATGCAGGCTAGGTAAATAAATAAAAATCATGTTATACTATCGAAATTTTATTAAAATTGGTGGGTTTAGTCATTGCAGTGACGGGTTTTCATGGACTACCTATTAGAGGGGCACGGTAAATTCGGTTATATAGTTACTCCGGTTGTAGAGGCAAGGAAGGTAACTCCCGGGGTAGTGTTAGAGCTCACTTCACGTCGAACCCCCACGTGAATGTGTAACTCGGCCAACGTCAAGGAACGACTTGTTTTCAAAACTAACATGTGTTTAACATGTAAATATCTTAACAACCTTGGCGGACTCGATTAGATGCCTCGACCAAGGTATCCCCAAGGACTAGTTTTGGCTTGAGCCTTGTTTTTAATAAAAGTTATAAGCCTTAACAATTGTTTTGGTAAATTACAAATATTTTATGGTTTAAGAAATAAATTGAGAACCTTATGAAATGGTTTGTAATTTGTTGTTTAAACTTGCCTCCATGTTACTCACCTTTAGATATTTATGATAATGTCTGTTTACTCATTGGGATTACAAAATCTCACCCACCTTCTTTCCAAATATTTTAGGCCTGTGGTAGCTTGTAGATACCTAATTTTGTAGAGGATTCCAGTTGACCCCTCTATCACACAGACAGTAGGTTACTATCACCAACACTTGGTGTATTTATGGGCCACTTGTCATTGTAATTATTATTGTACATTATAACTTTGTAAATTATTGTATGTATGAATTTATTTTACTTCTAAGTTACAAAAGATTACTTACACGTGTTTCTATAAATATTGTTTTATATAAAATGCTATATTTTTGTCTTTTGATTTACTTGAGCCGAAAATGACTGAAAATTGTTTAAAACTGATATGTAAGCCTTGCGGGGTTCTGATTGGTATTTCGAGTAATGAGTATCAATCAGGACGTCGCGATGGTTGTCATGGGCCGGAGGGAGGTTCCGGGTCGTGACAGCCTAGGCTTTATAACTAAACTATGGAATGGGTGTTTGTGTATTGTGATGTGAGCCACATGGCTGGCTTAAGCTGTGTGTGCCTAGAGTAGGATATGTAGAGGCTATCATGAACGCTAAAGAGTAGATTACCCTAGGTGAATGATGCGTTGAGATGATTCAATTGAATGATGCCTTGAAGACTTAAAGGCATTTAGAACCCTAATCGAGATTAAGATAATTAAGGCTCTACGAATGTGATTTGTGGTTTAATGTGGAAAGATGCGAATGATAAAGGCATGATAACCGTATTTGTGGATATATGTTTTCGTTCAAGGAATGAATTCTTGACGTTGATCTGATTTGTGGTTGAACGGATTCTAGTCCCCTTGTGACTATGTGTGTGCTTGCAGGGATGGTGGTAAGCAGGGACGGTGGCACTAATCATGCCTGTGATTCCTACCTAGAGTGCTTTAATGCCATCTGTTGAGATTACTTCGAGTGATGCCAAAGTCAGGAGATTACTCCGGTCGATGATCTATTCTCCACCCGTTGCTTTGGCACGTTTATGATCTATTGTCCACCCGTTGCTTCGGTAAATGCATGATCTTTTTCTTAGCTCGTTGGCCATCGAGCATGATCTGACTATGTCTAAGGGAGGACCACTCATTGATTTGATTGCATATGGAATGAGATAGCCATGGAGAGCCTTAGATAAATGTGATATAATTCTGATGTGATACTTCGGCGATTAGAATGTGTCGTGGAGAATGATTTGAATAACTTTGATCGGCTTCAAGGGTAAGCCTAACGATATGTGTGATGAACTTTGGAGACACTTAGGGATAATGATATGCCCTGTATTTGGAGATGTTTGCTAGAACATCTAGTTGCACGAAAAGTGCGTATAATTTGTACATGTATTTTATATAAGCATATATGATTTTGTTTATCTGCACAACTCATTGAGTATTATAGTACTCACCTATTTGTATACCATGTGTAGATAAATAGGCAACAGAGTTGTGATGTAAAGGTTGTCTAGCGAAAGACCAATTTTGGCATCCGATAGGTACTTTGTTTTGGTCACTCCGCTAAGTCAGTTAAAGCCTTCTGCTATGGACAATATGTGTAGGCACTGAATGCCATGTTATATTGTGTGTAAGGGTCGTTATGTACGAACTTGCCTTGATTGGCCAATGTATGGCCTTTTGACCATTTGTATAAACTATCTGCTAAGGATAATGTATTTCTATTGAATTTATTATGAATATTTGATTATTAAATCTCTTGGCTTATGTTATATGATTTTGGACAGAGGGTTGCTCGGGTCTAGTGGGCTTACCTACTAGGCTCGTGCTTAAGTCATGGACCCCTCGGATTTGGGTCGTGACAATTATTATTTTAAAAACATTTTATTATCAATACTATGATAAATAATTCATTTAAAATATTATAAATAATTTTAAGTCAAAAAAAATCTTAAGCTTTGCTGTTCTTTGTTAAAATGTATCATAATTGGATGTTTGTGTTGGGAAATGTGAAGTGGATGCTTTCCATTGACAAGGAAAGAGCATTTTAAGTTTCTCATGCCTTCAAAAGCTTGAAATTATTTACAAATGAATAATGATCGTTTTGATAGTGTTTTATCATCAATATTATGATATATATTTTGTTTATAATCTTGTAAATGAGTATAAATAAAAAATAAATCAAAAGTAAGTTCAAACCTTTTTTGTTCTTTGTTAAAACTTATCATAATTGGATGTTTGCATTGAAAAACGTGAAGTGCACCTATCCATTGACAAAGAAAGAGCATTTTAAGTTTATCATGCCTTCGAAAGCTTGAAATGATTTATGAATAAACAATTATCATTTTGATAACATTTTATCATGAATATTATGTTATATAATTCATTTATAATTTTATAAATGATTATAAATTGAAAATACATCAAAAGTTTTGCTGTTCGTGATTAAAATCTATCATCATTGGATGTTTGCATTGGGAGAAGTAATGTGAAATCCCACCTTGAGTAAAAAGATAAGTTAGGAAATCCTTAGGTGAGCATATAGATTACATATTTTGACTAAGAAACTTAGTTTTACCCTTCAAAAGAATTTATTGACACTTTTGAGGCAAAAAATTTTCTAAATTTTGGAGGGGTCAAAATATGTGATTTTTTTAAAACAATATTTTGAAAATAAAAAATGGCAATAATGATTCCCTTGATTTTAGTTGACAAAAAATGATTTTTTCATAATTTTTGGTGTACATTTGCAATGGTAATTGGGAGATGCAAATTTAATTTCATTTTAACTTTTTTTATTTTGTTCTTGAAATCAAAATTTGAATTTTGATTCTTTTGGATTTTGATTTTTTTAATATTTTTATTGAATCTAAATAGGGGGTTGTTTACTTATTTACATTAAATATCTTAAGTAAATGGAGAGTAAAAAGTAAAAAAAACATTTACTTCAATGGTATTATATGTAAATAAGCTACGTAAGTTTTATAGGCAATCTATCTCAAAAACTTCATTTTATCTCAAATGTATCAAGACATGTGTTAATATAAGCCCTACAAGCCAATCTGTGGTTGTATGGGAATTTTAATTTTGAGATATTCATGTATGACATTTTGCTATTCATAATAACATTGAGGTAGTTCTTTATCCATAAGTTTGTGATTTAATTACTTTTTTGTACTTATGTAGATAAAGCCCATGAAACTATATATGCCTTGCAAAGGAATTGTATTGGGATACAATTATGAGATCCTTATGCGTTAAAGCATTGTTCCTAAAAGTTTCTGATCATTGTATTATTGAGACAAGGCATCAATAATGCTCAAAGATTGCCACATGTTATGTTCCTTACTTGTGAAGTAAGCAATCGTTTTCATCGGTTGAAATATAGATGTAATACCCTGTACTTGATGTGGTGACTAATAAAGCTTATTAGACACCAATTGAGGTTAATTATAATGTTTAAAAGTGATGAAAGATGAAATGAATAGTTGAGATAAAATATTCCGCACGCGAGAAAATAATAATAAAATAATAATATTTTATCAAAGAAGAATTTACGAGATAAAAAGTGATTCGGAAGTGAATTGCGGCATAATAAGGTATTTTGGGTACCAAGGAGACAAAAGGAGACAAGAGTAAATTTTTAGAATAAATAATATTTTATTAATAAAATAATATTAAAATATTAATATTTTATTCAGTGTCAGAATTTTCAATGAAGGAGGAGTATATGGTCAATCTAAGTGAGGGAGAAGAAGAATGAGGAAATTTTGAAGAAAAAAATGACGTTAATGGGGCCGCGTGTCTTTATTAAGTAAAGATAGCACAGGTAAATAAATATTTTAAATATTACGAGGACACTGTGTTGGAGTACAAACTTCATACTTTGTTTGTACATGTGTAGAAGAAGATAATAGAAGGAAGTTGGAGTTAAATGAGTGTTGGGAGGACTAAATTAAAATGGAAAGAAACAAAAAGGGCAAAATGGTAATTTTACATGAAGTTTGGTCAAAGCTTCCAAAGGAAGCTTTGACTGTAATTTTTTTCAACCCAAAACCGTTCTTATCTCCTTCAGCAAGATTTTTTCCTCTTCTCCTCCATGCTCCACTCAATTCCTGAAGCTTCCATGCCATTTTCTCTTTATCCACCATGAAATCAAGTTTTCTTCACTTTCTTGTGAGACCTCAACCCCTACAGGCTCATAACTACGCATAGACACAATAACATGGGCTAGGGGTAGTTTCATCATTTCCTCTAAAAAGCTCTTAGAATAAGGTTTTATGATATATTAAGGTCTAAATAGGCATAAGACCGAATAAATAATGTGTAATGATGAAAACACGAAGAAAACTAGAAGTTTCGATAATTTTTGAAATAAGGGCAAAATAGTCATTTTTCACCTCAAGTTAGAATTTTTAAGTTTTCATGAACCTGAGCATTTCTAGACCATTATGGACCTTGTCCTAGTGTCAAAGGAGTAAAAGGATTGCATAAAGGGTTGGAGGAGAACAAGTTAATTTATAGAGGGGCATTTTTGTAATTTCAAAGGGAGTGGATAAGCTTGGGATATAAATATCTTATCCTTCCAGTAACTTCATAAATTTCCAGCAGCTTCTTCTTCTTATTCTCTTCCCATCTCATGTTGCTTCCGTTCTCCATGGAAGCTTGATGTGAAGCTTTCATAACTTTCTCTCCTTAGCTCTAAATTTCATACCTTTGTGCCTTTTTTACTAGAACCCTTGTATTCTTTCACTCTCTTACCTTAAAACCCTTGAAAATTCCCACTTCCATACTTTCTCTCACTAGCTAGGTATTTAGAGAGATAAACCCCTACAATAGCTTGGGAATTGTTGGAAAGAAGTTCAAAGTTACAAAGCTATCACGGTGAGTAGTAAATTAGTATTAGGTTTTAAGTGTTGATAATGTCTAGTGATTGGCTTGTGAGATTTATTGTTGAGATTGTGTATTGACTCTAATGTGACTAGAATAGTGGGAATAGATAGCCATTTAAAAATGCCAATTGAAAGCTAGCTAAAAGATAGCTTTTAGAGTTTATAGTGTGAATTAACATAATAGTGACGTTAATGTAATGGTAGGTTCCAACGAAGTTCCATCCTCCCAATTGGACCATTAGGGAAGTAAGAGTCGGTTAAAGGCTCAACGCATACTGGTGAGTGGACTTGCATTTCAAAATTTGTTTTGGGCATGTAAATTTCTCTGCACAATATACTGGAATGATTTTATCCAGCTTTTCTTAAAAGAAAATGCACCTTGGGAACAAGCCTTTGGTTAAGTGATTTTATATTGTGAAAATGTGCTATACAATGGTTTATGTGTTATCACAATATGATAATATACAATATATGCATTAGGTGCTTCTTTGCATGTTGATGTGGACCTTGCTATGTGCGAGTAGGAGTGTGCATAAGGCGATGATGACTCGGCTATGTGCAAGTACACGTGCACATAAGCCAATGATGACCCGGCTATGTGTAAGTGGGAGTGCGTATAAGCCGATGATGATCCAGCCATGTGCTAGTGGGGAGTGCACATGAGCTGATGACGATGGGAGAGTGTGCATGATGATGAATGTATATATATATACATGTATAGATATGTGTGTTATAGAAAGTTCATGAATATGTATATGGTTGAACTACATGTGAAATTTGACATGTTAAACTTTGGAAAATTATATGAGTTTTATGTTGTGTTGGTCATGTGAACAGGGTGGCCTTTGCTTGAGGCAATGGGAGAATTTTTGCTGGTGCCCTGTTTCTCGCTACAGCGAGAATGAATCTCACTGTAGTGAAAAACTCTCGGGTTTGAAGGTGTGTCTTGGTTCAAATCTCGTTGCAGCGAGAATGTTACTGTAGCGTCTTGCTGCAGTGAGAAACTGTCTGTTTTGTGACTAAAATTTCACTGTAACGAGATTGAATCTCATTACAGTGAAAATCTTTCTATTTTGCTCCTCATTTGGCTCAGTTACTACCCTATTTTCCATTTCTTTGGTACCATAGTTGAGCATGAACTTCCAACATTAAGGAATAAATGAATTAAGTTTAAAATGAGGAGGTTTGGTGAGAAACCCTTGGCCAGTTAAGAAACCCTCGGCTAGTTGATAATTTAAGTCAAGTGTCACTGCAGTGGAAAGGCATTCTCGCTGCAGCGAAGAGCCGACGTTGATTTGACCTGATTCGCATGAATGCTATTAAAGTTTTCACTCTCCAAATCCTTTGTTGATCATGGACCCTTTTCATAAAGTGATTTACGCATGTGGGGTTTACATGAGGGGTTTAATAAGAATTAAATAAATTGCATTATTTTGGAAAAGGAATGCATCATGATTTTGTTAAATATTCCTTATCGTATGCTTGTTCCCTTATTGTTCACTTACTGGGTTTATACTCACCATTTTTAGCTTCATGTTTTCAGATGACGAGACAGTTGGTAACTAGGTCAAGGTGCTCTTGTAGACTCGACTATTGGTAGGTGTCTCGGCATTCAGTAGCTGTACATTCGTCGAGTTTCTCCGTTGGACATCGAGTCTCCTTTTGTTGTGTATACACGAACCTAATGTAAATTATTAACATACATGTTGTAGACAATGTATATACACTTGTTTGGTATGCTAGTGTGAGGTGGAAATGTTTAATATTATTTTGATTCTAAGTTATGAAATGTGACTTAGCAATATATGATGGAATGATAAACATGTCAGACTAATAGGCTTGCTTGGGCTTAATGGACTATATCCATTAGGCCCTTGCGCCGATCATGGCCCTAAATTTGGGTCGTGACATTTCCTTTCCATGTTTTCTTTTCCTTTCTTCTCCAAGCTTCTTGAGCACTAAATTTACAGCCTTTAACCCCAATTTTCAGCACATCTAAAACCTAGGAGGAGAAGAAAGAAAAAGAGAGAAAGGAAGAAAAAGCTTGGTTTTGGTGATTCAAGGAACGGTAAGAATTCTTGTTTTTGGCTTGAGTGGTCTTTGAAATTGAGTTAGTGACTTAAAGAAATGTCTTGTGGCAGCAAAGATTGGCTTGATTGGAGAGAAATTGGTAACACATAAGCCAATAAACCCATGGGTACATGAAGGACTCAAAGTGGAAAAGGAAAATGGTAAGCTTAACACTATGTTTTAAAGCCTACGATTAGTTGAATATTGTGAGGAATTACGGTTGTTGAAAGGATCTATTTGCCTAAGCTAGTTGAAAATTATTAAGATTGTATGGCATGTTGTTTGAATCAAATGAAAAAGGAATATTGTGGATGGAGGATTGAGAAACAAAGTATTGAAAGTTAGATAGATAACGATACGTGTAAACTAGGAAATAATCGTGTGAAAGTGAGAATGATTGTTGCTGCCATATATATGGATTATGTGCGGAAATATAAGATGGATTTGAGTGGAAATTATTTAGAAAGGTTGAAGTAGACACGGGACATCATAATTAAGTTGCCGGTGATATAATTTAAGGAATTTCGTAAGCAATGGATATAAGTAATGTTAGTAAAAAGTGTATTAAGATGTGAGTTAATTGAAGATGGTTTCATGATAGGATGAAAAATATAAATTTGAGTAAGGATTAATTGATTAAAGTGCTGCTCGTATACGTATATAATTAAATATATTGAGTTTGTATTATTGTTAGGAAGTGCAAAGATAAGGTTAGAGTACTGTGGTGGCATGTCGTAGTAAACATTGAGCGACCGACCAGTGAAAATAATCAGAGACACCTCCGATCAAATAGCGATGTAATATCCGGCTATCATAAGGTGAGTGAACTTGCATTTCAAAATCGTTTTGGGAGACATAATTGTATTGGTATGAAACATTGAATGATTTATTCCAACTTGTCTTTAAAAACGTGTGCCTCGGGAACAAGCCTTTGATAAAATATTTTGATGTTGTGAAAATGTGAAATGTGTAATAGGACGGACTTATGTGCTCCTATATTGTGTTGATATATATATATATATATATATATGTGTGTGTGTATACGAATAATGTTGTGTAATGATATTGACTCAGTTATGTGCGAGTAGGAGTGTGAATAAGCAGATGCTGACCTAGCTATGTGCGAGGGGGAGTGTACATAAGCCGATGCTGACCCAGCTATGTGCGAGTAGGAGTGCGCATAAGCCGATGCTGACCTAGCCATGTGCTAGCGGGAGTGCATATGAGCTGATGATGATGGGAGGGTGTGTATGGTGATGGATATATATATATATACATATATAGATGTGTGTGTTATAGAAAGTTCATGAGTATGGTATATGGTGTTGCACATGTGAATCTTGCATGTTGAACTTTGGGAATTATTATGCGTTTCATGTTGATTTTTTTGTCATTTTAGTAGAATGGCTTTTTCTTAAAAGAAAGGAAACTTTTTCATGGTGCTCTGTTTCTCGCTATAGCGAGAAACTTTCAGATTTGGAGGGGTAATGCTGGTCGAAATCACGCTGCAGTGAGAATGCCTTTTGCACTACAACGAGGATTCGTCGTTTACTTAACTTGAATTGCACGAATGCGATTAAAGTTTTCACTCTTTAAATCCTTTGTTGAGCATGGACCCTTTTTATCAAGTGATTTACTCATTTGGGGTTTACATGAGGGGTTTTGATAAGAGCTAAACTAAATTGCATTGTTTTCAAAGATGTGTATCATGATTTCTAAACCTTCCTTAACGTTGCTTGTTCCCCTGCTATGTTCACTCACTGAGTTTGTACTCACTTTTTTTTTAAAAAATTCATGTTTTAGGTTTTCTGAGTTAAAGGTGATTGGATCCTAGGACGAGGTGCTCCTCCTTATATATTGCTCGGTAGGTTTAACGTGCCACTAAGTGTTATCAAACGTGCCCAGAGTCACTCCGCTGAAGGTCGAGGTCTAATTATGTGTATATGGATATTTGATGTGAAACATTAAGGTTCATTTGTTATTCAATATATGTATATAATGGTTGATGATGCAATTATGATTGCATCACTAGGCTTTATGAATTGTTTTCAAAGGAATTGTAATTTAGTATTACGAATTTCGGATTCTAAAGGAATATGGATTAATGTATAAGATCATGTAAGTAGGTTTGCTTGGGCTTGGTGGGTTGAGCCTATTGGGCCATTACGCCTATCATGGCCCGTAAATTGGGCTGTTATAATAAAGATACTTGGAAATAGCATGTGGGTGCTTGCCATGGGAGAGCAAGAACATGACCTGCCATGAGAAGTGCATTTGGTATTTCACTCAAGTGTCTATGCAATACTTCTCATGTGTCAGTTGTGTAAATACTTCTTAGACTTGAGACACTAAGTTGTCTTATGTGTGAAGTGCTATGCGTTGATTTCATCCTTATGGCTGCCTAACCAAGGATGCCAAAGCATGATGCTTTTGGGTATAGCATGAAGCATGTGAAGGCCAATGAGTGGTCAAGATAGGAATCATCACCCCAAGTGATGCAAGGGACATATACTAACTATCTTGGTTGATATTAGCTTATTAAAGTCCTTGGCAAGGGTGACTTGAAGATTATGAAAGGAGTTTCATAAGTCTCTATAAAGCTAATGATCTGACTGAAAGAACAAATATGGAGATAAATAAGAGTAGGCACTGTACGAAGCTCTTATCATCTTCGGGATATATGATCAGGGAATGAATTACACTGAAAAACTATACACTGAAAGGTTGTCAAAGAATCTTTTGACTTTTCTAATAATTGGGTGGCCATGATGCATTGCTAGATGCCAATCATGTTTATGAAATTGAATTAGTTAATTTAAAATTGAAGATGATTCATTTAAATTAATTAATTAAAAATATTATGATTCAATTCCATTGCCAACATATTAGGAACCTAATGGGTCACACACAAAGGTTGCAATTTGGATTAAATTGAGAGTGTGATTATTTAAGTTAGACTTAAATCAAATTTTAGGTTTTAACTAATAAGGACCTAATTAAAAGAGTTTAATTAGATACTCGTTAAATATTATAATTGATATAATATTAAGGACTTATTTTGTAAATTTTAAGAAGTTAAACCTAGATATAAATATCACATTATAGCAACTCTTTTTTAATATAGAAGGAAAAGAGAACAAAAAATAAGGGTTTTTCTCTTGAGTGCTGCCACTCTTGAGAAGTTTATTTTTTTTATTTTGAAAACTTTTCCTCTGATTCTTTGCTAGAAATCAAAGAAGAAAAAGTGGACAAATCGTTGTCCACTAGCTAGCACAAGCCCGTGGCATAAAGCTCTTGTTGGTCTCTATAATATGTGCTAGAGGGGGTGAATAGAACAATTTGGCTCTTAACAATATTGGAAACTAATTTCCAGAACTTAAGAAAATAAAAACAGAGTATAAGATGCATAGCAATTTAGAGTGGTTCGGTCCAAGACCTACATCCACTACCTTGATTATCCAACCAAGGATTTTCCCACAATTCCACTAAGAACTGGTGAAATTCACAAGCCTTCACCAAGCTTTACAATGGCTTTTCAAGGCTCAACCAAAACCTTCTACACTAGTTTTTCACGGGCTCAACTAAAACCCAAAGTGGTTTTCCAATGCTCAACCACAACCTACAACAATCTAGCTATCCCAAGCTTGAACAACCTCTTAGAGTGACTTCTTCACTCTAAGAATACAAGGAAAGTAGTAAAAGAAAGTACCTATGATCACTTGTTGATCTGATTGGTACAAGATTGCGTGTTAAATACAAATGCAAAGAGTAGGTGTTTAAGTGCAGTGAAGATTTTCTGGTTTTTCAACTCTCTATAGCTCTAATCTCATTCAAGGCTTTTAAAAACTTGTTTCTAATTGTTGGAAAACCCTTTTATACTTAGAGAATCAACTCTGATGGCAGTTTGGTAGTTTTATGTCCGTTGGAAACAGTTGAGGATGAGTTCTAGCCGTTAATCTATCTTGTAGTACTTTGGTTCAAATTACAGACAAAGAGCTCTTAGTTGACTCACTTGGTTGACTAAGTTTGTTCTGTTTTGCTTGCAGATTCTAGCAGAGAGTAGTTAGTCGACTGACTTGGTCGACTAAGTTGATTCTGTTTCTCAAACTCTTCAGCCTGCCATTCCTCTAATTTGAAACTTGGTCAACCAACATTCTTCCTTGTTTTGACAATAAGCTTCCTCCTTGTTAGATAGTTACATTTTTGTTATTTTTATTCCTTTTTTCTTTTGATATACTTTTTGAGGAGTTAAATGATTAATTTCATATATTAATTTTCCTGCACACTTAAATAAAGATATTAGACACAAATGAATGTGAATGTTTTATTATCATAAAAAACTAATGGAGCCAACAATCTCCCCTTTTTTGATGATGACAAAACATTCCTTGATTGACAACATAGTGTCCTTTTAGTCTTTTTAGTTTTCTGCAGAAAATGAGGATTGCTCCACCTAAGTATATGCTCCCCCTTAGTGTGTGCATATTTTGCTTACTTTATTCTAGCAAATTTTATTATTGTCATATAGAGAGAATGACATTATACACTTAGACTATATATATGTATATACATGTGCATAAATCTGAAATGATTTACAGCAATGAATGTTGACAGATATTTCATAAGAAATTCAGTAGAGTTTTGTCAACAGCATACAGTCATCAGATTTTATCTATTCCCTTCATAATTTATTTGACATTCAATACACAATGTCTATATCTATTTATAAATAGAAGTTATTGTCAATGCCATATTGAAAATCATTTATCAACTTCTAAATCAATGCTAGCTTAGCGTCAGCAGATTTTGTTCATGACAATAAAAATACCAAGATAACAAAATATCAGCAGACTTCAATTTGTAGCAGTTAAACAACATAGACATTTCAGCATTCACTTTTCACACATAAATATACAAACAACAGAATTAAACTTAAGTGTTTAAGTCCCACCATGGCATAAATAGTAGTTAATAAAAAATTATTTTGAAATTGCCCTTGGACAATTTTGCTTCCTATCTCCTATTTTTCTAAGTTCCTGTTCCCGATTCTACTTTCTTTTCTTTCCTAGGTTCTTGGTTCCTCCACCCTAACATTTTTTTAAATTTATTCTCTAGTTCCTGCACCCATTCTACTCCCCCTTTTTGTCAACATCAAAGGAAGGGGTTTCTATTCATTTGATGTGTCAGAGGGTGAGGATTCAGTGTCATAGAAAAGGTTTAGAAGATAAGGAGAGGGCTCTTAGAGAGGTGATGTCTGTCTAGGGGAAGGTTCTGGTAATGACTTGTTTGAGACAGGGATTGGACTTCGAGAATAAGAGGCTGACATGGGTCTAGATTTCTCTATTTTTGAACCAACCACTTCAGTCCCTTGTTTTGATTCATTTTTGCTTTGAAGTTCAGGATAAGGTGTCTTGGCTGTCTGATCATCCCCTTAGTAAGAGTCATCAGTCTGCAGAACAGGATTGGCAGATTTGTAGGTGGAACCTTCAGCTTGAATGCCATAACTTCCAACATGAGGAGTAAATTTTTGTGCTTACTTAGCTGAACCTTCAGCACCTTACTGTGCTGGTGCAGTGCTAGATGTCGCAGAGTTGTCTACAGCCACAGGTTCAGATGGAATATTTTCTTTCTCCGTCAGCTTCTTTTCTAACTCAGTGATTCTCTATTCAATTTTCTATAGCTTTTTTCCTTGGTCAGTCAGCTTTCCATCAATCCTCATGAGCAAGTTGAAAATTACTTCATTTGAGAATCTAGAAGAGGCTCCTTCAAGTTGAGCAGGTAGGCTGTGTTCTTTTCTTGGACCAATCTTGGGGTTCTTAATGAACCTTTCCCCATCGAGTATATACCCCAATTTAACCAAGCTCCCATAATAAATAGCTTGATCTTTGGTTTTTACCAAGTCCATATCATACCTCTTTGCCCATATTATTTTCTTCTGTACAAGGGATGTAATGACATTCCCATACGACAGATTAACCTTGTCAAGTCTGTAGGCACTTCTCATTTTTTCAATCATATATCTTCCTAGATTCAGAGATACCCTGTTGAAGATATGTTCCATCAACCAAAGGTCTTAGAGGCTGATGTAGCTAAGACTTCAACTTTTACTCTGAATATTTACTGCTATAAAATAGTGTAAAATTCTAATTTGAGGAGTAAAAATTAGACCCAAGTTGCTTTTTGAGGAGTATTTTTCCTTTCTCTCGGAGATGATCTCCTACAATGAGGATGGATCATATTTTTTAGGGAACTCATACTCACCTTCTTCACATTCTATTTTCAGTAGGTTTCCTAAATCTTCAGCAGTCACAATAGATTTTTTTTTCATTCAAATATACATTTAAACTGTCAAGCCTGGCTCTACAATATGTTTATTATGCCATTCTTACATAAGAATGCATGTTTGCTTACTTGGGTACCTCAAAAATCGTTAAAGGACAACAATGTACCAAATGGTACAATTAAGTTGAATTAAGCCTAAAACTAGTCCAAATAGAGATTTTAAGATGAAATTGAGAATTTAAAAACCCCAGAATGACTTAAAATGGTGATTCAGAGTTCGAGGACCGATTTGGAGTCAAATTGGAATTTTCATGACCTAGGGGAAGAATGGTCATTTTACCACCTAAGGTTAAGATGTGAGTGTTGGATGAAATTTTTGACTAAGATTGATCATTTGTAGTATAATTTGACTTTGACAAGTGAAGAATTTGAATTTTGGCATTTTTTCGAGGATAAAGGCAAATTAGTCATTTTGCCACCCTAAGGGCAAAACTGTAATTTTACACCACCCAACCCTTGTCATGCCCATGGATTTCAGCCACTAGCATTTTATATCATGGATAATTGAAGAATTTTATGTGGTGGGGAAAGAAAGCTTAATTGTTAAGTTTAAAAATGGACCAATGGAATGGTGATAAGTGGCAAGCTTTCATTTCTTTATAATTTACATTAAAAATCAGCACAAGACTCACCCATTTCACTCCCATATGTTCGGCCACATCAAGAAGAAGAGGAAAGAAAGAAAGAACAAAACCTAGTTAGAAAATTCAAGGGAAAATCTTTGAATTTCAAGGAATCAAGTGACAAAAGGTAAGATTTTTCAATTTTAACTTGAGATCTATCTTTCCTATGCATTCTTTTTCATTTTTCATGGTTGAGAATCAAGTTTGCATGAAGATACCTTTACTGGCTGGACATGGGGGGAGGGATTTTGATCTTGGATTTAGCTAGAAAACATGTTATTCTAGTGTTTTTAGTTGGTTAGTGATGTGTAGCATGAAAAGCAAACAAGAAAAATTCATTTTCTTCCATCACCCTCCATTGGCCGAATCTTCCCTATGGTGTGTTGATAGTGGACTTGATTTTATTTCAATCGATTTGGTTAGGAATTAATAATTTATGGTGTAAAAATCAAGTGGGAAAAACCATAGTGTTCATGCACCCACCATGGCCGAAATTCCCAAGAAGAAATGTGAAGATGATCTTGCTAAATTTTATGTTACTTGACTTGAGTTTGATGATTTGGTGTATTGGGAGAGAAATGGAGTTATTTGGAGTTAAATTGGATATATTGGTCAATTAATCGGGTGATAGATCAAATTAGGCCAATACCATTTTATTTAGGTACACAATTAAATTTATGTAGAACACCGTGTTTAGACGATGATCCGAACAATTCACATTCCATTTCATGCATTCATATAGAGCCTAGATTAGTTTATAATGGTTTAGCACCAATGCGCTAAATTGTTTGATTATGCATTATGTCTAGGTGGTGAATCCTTCGATAAGGGCAAAGAGATTGTACCTGAAGATCGGGAGTAGGAGTACTTCGACTCTTGACATTGTGAGTAACCTTATTATCGTCTTAATTATCTAAAGTATGTTTTTATCCGATTTTGTAATTTCATGAAAAATGTGATTAAATGAAATGATTTTATAAATTGTTTTGAAATTTAATGATGACTTGAAATGGAGTAATTGGAGACTACTTGCTGTAGTGCAAATTATGTTTTGAATTGAATGGCTTATGATAATGTTGGCATGAATGGCTGGATGGGTATTCGTGTTGAAAATGTATAAGCTATTGTTTGCCTTGATAGGCTTGATAATGATAAAATTGCCATGTCATGTTGTTAAATCTTTATTGAATTGGTGGGTTATAGTCACTACAGTGGCGAGTTTTTGTGGATCAACCTATGAGAGGGGCACGGTAAACCTTTTTATATATTACCTCGGTATGAGAGGCGTGTTGGGTAACTCTTGAGGTAAAACTTTAGAGTTCACTTCATGCCAAACCACCACGTGAGGCTGAACTCAGCCAACACCAAGGAACGACTATATTTTCAACATAAAAACATGATTTATGAGTACATGACTTTTTAACAACCTTGGCAGACTCGGTTGGGATAGCCCTAGGCCAAGGTATCCCTGACAATTGAGTGTGAGAATAATTTTGGCACGAGCCAAGCTTTTAAGAAATTCATAAGCCATGTTGATTACTCGATTTAAATGAATTGATTTTATTTGGTTGAAATAAGTTGAAAGGTGATAAATTACAGTATGATGACTTATTTCAATCGTCTCCATTTACTCGGCTTTAGATATTTTAGATGGTATTTGTTTACTCACTGGGATTATATAATCTCATCACCCTCATTTCCACCCATTTCAGGCTCAGGATAGTCGGTAGATAGCTCATTTTGTTGAGGGCTACAGTTGGACTTGCATCCTAAAAAACTGTAGGTTCACAACCTTCATTACTTTTAGTCATTCGGGGTCCACATGTCATTGTTAAATGTTTTGAATACCTGACTGCGTGTACTACTGTATGTAGGAATTTATTTTGCTTTTACACTGTAAAAATTATTTATGTAGCGTTCTATAAAAATTGTTTTATGAAAAATTGGAATATTTTATTCATTATTTTTATTTTATTCCATTAGCTATAATTTCACTTTAAATGAATATTTTAAATATCTAAACTTATTTTCGGTTATGAAATGTGTAAATTTCTCTCATATACTACATCTTAGCTGGTTTTAAGAATTTTTGGGAAAAATGACCAAAATACCCATGTGTAGTTGAAACTTCTCTTTGACTGTTTTTGAATTGAAATTGGTTCATATCACTTTGAAACATGATTTTAGCAACTAATACTCACAGGGGTAGTGAGAAAACTGATGTTGAGCCTTGCGAGGTTTAGATTGGCATTTCGGGTAATGAATGTCTATCGGGACATCGCGACGGTTGTCACGGGCTCAATGGGAGTTTCGGGTCATGACATAAACCATCTTCAAAATAATCATCATAATCAACTAAGTCCTTTCCTTTCAAAGCAATCCCAGAATAGAGCTCTTTGACCAGACTTGCACTATAAGACCTATTCTTAAAGGTGCTGTAACCTTTTAGTTTCAGTTCATCAAAGTACTCAGATAAACTAGTCTAGAGTTCTACATTTTCATCAAAACTCTTCCAATCAATCAATTTGGCATAGGAGATTGGTGCATTCTCAATATTTTTGAACCTATATTCATGCAACTTATTCCTGAACTTCGAAGAAGAAGAACTAGTACCTTTATGGAGTGAGGATTTTGTATCTTTCTTCTTGTTAGTTTTCTGCTTCTTTTCTCTTAGTTTCTCGGATATTTCTTTCACTGAAGCAGGCATGATTTTCTAGTTCTTCTTCAGACTTTCCATTCCTGTTCCTTCCTCCATTGGCCTTTTCCCTTTCTTCTTTTCTGATATTTCTTTACTCTGAGATATTCTTGCCATTTTGATTCCAGAAATTTTTAATGGTTAGAGTTTGAGTCAGTTTCAAAGGAAAACAGGAAGATTTGGGTTTTTGTTTTTAGAGCAACGGTTTTCAGGGGAGTGAAGAGGAGAGGTTGTCAGCAGTTATTTCTTAGAAAAACTACTCACTTTCCCTTAAGTGCTACCCTACTTTCATTTTTTATAATTTCAAATTTCCCTTTAAAATTTTGGTTATTTACCTTTGGCAGTATTTCTTCTTTCTTTCTGCACCCGGTAAACCAAATTTTTATCGCATTTTACTCCTATTTCTCTAAATTGATTGAGTCTTATTATTTAATGCTGTCAGACCACTCTTAGTTGACTAAGATTTCCTTAGTTGACTGAATGCACTATATTTTCTATGTGAGAGCCAAAGGTTTTCCTATAATTCCTTCATACTAATCATCCCTAAATTTCTTCTAATCTCACAGAATCTATCTTTATTTGGAGGTTTGGTAAAAATGTCTGCTAATTGATGTAAAGTGTTCACAAATTCTATCTTAATACCATTTTTCACTACATGGTCTCTAATAAAATGGTGTCTTATTTCAATGTGCTATGTCCTAGAGTGCTTCACAAGATTTTTTGATATATTGATTGCACTTTTGTTATCACAGTGTATTGCTACATTATGCATAGTTATTCCATAGTCTTTTAATTGTTGTTTGATCTAAAGAATTTATGCACAACAGCTACCTAGTGATACATACTCTGCTTCGGCTGTTGACAAAGTTACTGAGTTTTGCTTCTTTTTGGACCAAGACACAAGCATGCTTCTTAAAAATTGGCATGTTCCACTAGTGCTTTTCCTATCATTTCTGTTGCTAGCAAAGTCAGCATCTGAATATCCATCTAAGCTAAGATTTGAGTCTGTAGAGTACCATATTCCTAGTCCTTGAGTGTCTATGAGGTATCTAAAAATTCTCTTAACAGCTGTTAGGTGTGTTTCTTTAGGCTGTGACTGGAAACTAGCACACAAGCACACACTAAACTAAATATCTGGTTTATTTGCTATTAAGTAGAAAAGAGAGCCGATCATACCTCTATAGAGCTTTTGATCTACATCCTTACCTTTTTCATCTAAGTCGAGTTTGGTGGATGAACTCATTGGTGTGGAAATTGATTTCAGCTTTAGCATATCGAATTTCTTGAGCATATCTTGAGTGTATCTTTCTTGGTTGATGAAGATTCCTTCCTCACTTTGTTTAATTTGAAGACCAAGGAAGTACCTTAACTTTTCCATCATGCTCATATCAAATTCACCCTACATTTCCTTAGCAAAGTTCTTACATAAAGCCTCATTAGTTGCACCAAATACAATGTCATCCACATATATTTGCACAACAATTAAATCATTTAGATATCTCTTAATGAACAATATAGTATCGATGTTGCCTCTATCATACCCTTTTTCAACTAGAAATTTTTAAAGCCTCTCATACCAAGCTCTAGGAGCTTGTTTCAATCCATACAAGGCTTTATGAAGTTGGAAAACATGATCAGATTTTTCAAAGTCTTCGAAACTAGGTGGTTGTTCTACATATACTTCCTCTTGAATTAATCTATTTAAGAATGCACTTTTTACATCCATTTGGAACAATTTAAAATTCATGAAACATGCAAAAGCTAGCAACAACCTTATGGCTTCAATCCTAGCAACACGAGCAAAGGTTCCATCATAATCTATTCCTTTCTCTTGGTTGTATCCTTTTGCAACCAGCCTAGCTTTATTTCTAACTACTTTTCCTTGCTTATCTACCTTATTTCTAAATACCCATTTTGTACCAATAATAGGGTGATTTGAAGGTCTAGGTACCAATGACCATACACGACTCTTTGTGACTTGATCAAGTTCTTCTTGCATGGCCATTGACCAACTTTCCTCTTTTTCAGCTTATTCAAAGTTTTTAGGTTCAATTTAAGATATAAAAGCTGTAAACTCACAAGTTTCTCTAGTTGCTTTCCTAGTTTTAACTCCTTGTGAAATGTCACCTATTATTTGGTCTTATGGGTGATCTCTTATAAATCTCCAACTCCTTAGTAGATAATCATGCCGATTTTCTGCTCTTTGCAGATTTTCTAGAGGTGGAGTTTCATTTTCTCTCTAGGTGAGCTTTCTTCATTATTTTTGTTGTTTTCTAAACTCATTTCCTCCATTTGTTTTTCTAGGACTTCTACATCATCATCATCATCATGAACTTCTTTTTGTAAAGCATTTGACTCATCCAAAACTACATGAATTGATTCTTCAATGGTTAAGGTCTTTTTCTTAAAAACTCTATAGACCTTTGAGTTTAATACATATCTTAAAAATATTGCTTCATCACTTTTTGCATCAAACTTCCCAAGGGGTTGTTTTCCATTGCTCAATACAAAGCACTTGCAACCAAAACTCCTAAGGTGAGAAATATTTGGTTTCCTACCTTTATAAAGTTCATATGGAGTCTTTAAAATCAAGGGTCTTATTGAGACTCTGTTAAGAATATAAGTTGTTGTATTTACTACCTCAGCCCAAAGATATTTAGGTAGGTTGTTCTCACATAGCATAGTCCTAGCCATTTCTTTTAGGGTTCGATTTTTCCTTTCTACAACTCCATTTTGCTGGGGTGTTCTAGGTGCAGAAAAATTGTGATCCAATCCCTTTTCGTTACAAAATTTTTCAAACTCATCATTTTCAAATTCTTCTCCATGATCACTCCTTATGCTAACTATGGCTAGTCCTTTTTCATTTTCTACTTTCTTACAATGACTTAAGAAGGCTGATAAAGCATCACTCTTATGAGCAAGAAAATAAACCCATGTATATCTAGAATAGTCATCAACTATTACAAAGCCATAAGATTTTCCTCCTAAACTAGTTGTGCTTATTTGACCAAATAGATCAATATGAAGCAATTCAAGAGGTCTAGATGTTGAAACAGTCTTCTTAGACTTGAAAGATGTTCCAACTTGTTTTCCTAGTTGGCAAGCATCACATATTCTATAATTTTAAATTTTAACTCCGGTAGTCCAGAAACAAGATTTTTCTTAATCAATTTTGACATGGTATACAAGCTAACATGTCCTAATCTCCTATGCCATAGCCAACTATCATTTTCAGCATTTGCAACAAGACATACTTCACTATTTACTTCAAGAAAAACTACATACATATTTTTCAATCTTTTTCCTATAAATGAGATTTTATTTGTACTCATATCTATTACTTCACACTTGGTTGAATCAAAACATACTTTAAATCCTTTATCACATAGTTGACTAATACTTAGTAAATTATGCTTTAAGCTTTTAACCAACAACACATGACTAATTTGAGTTTGGGAATTCTTATCAACTATACCTATACCATCGATTTTTCCTTTTGAATCATCTCCAAAGGATACGGTTGCTCCCTTTCTCTTATCCAGCTGAGCAAATAGCATTTCATGCCCTATCATGTGCCGTGAACAGCCACTGTCCATGTACCACGGTTGTTTCTTCTTGAGTTGAGCTTTCGAACATGTCTCATTTAAGTTCAGCTTAACCTACAAAACAAAATTTTTTATTTTCTTTATAGGTACCCATGCTTTGATGGGTCTTTGAGTGTTAGTTGCAATAAAGGATCCCTTAGGAACCTAGATTTTCTTAATTTTTTGCACTTTTCTTTTCTTAAAACAGTCATGTGATAAATGACCAATTTTACTGCAAATGTAGCATCTTATTGATGCATTAGCAGAATCTTTCTTTTTATACACATATCTTTTTGAAAATTCATTTTTCAAACTTTTAAGAGCTGTGTTTTCATCAAGAGTTATTTGCAAAGCTTCAAACTTGTTTTCCAACTCTTGTTTTAAAACCTCAAAGTCTATTTTTAAGTGTCCTAACTCAATTTGCAAAATATTTCTTTGCTCAAAAACAGAAGTAAACTCTTGTTTAATTTGATCCAAATCATTTTCAAGTAATGCAGCCTTTTTCTTTAATGATTTGTATTTTGAAAAAAGCTTTCAAATTCATCGTAAAGGCATTCATACTCATATTGCAATTCATCAAAAGATTTATTGTAGGGGGATGAAGATACCTCTGTTTATCATCTTGTGCCATCAAACAAATATTTGCTCTTTCTTCAGATTTTTCATCTTCAGCTTTAAAGCTTGAAGTGTCACTATCCGATCATGTAGCAGCCACCATTACTTTCTTGGATTTCTTATTTTTCTTGGGAGTTTCATCTTTCAGCAAGGGCATTCAGACTTGAAGTGACCAGGTTTCTTGCACTCGTAGTAGATGAGCTCCTCCTTTTTGTTGAAGTCAATTTTGTTTCCGTTTTTCCATGAGGCACCTTAGTCTTTCTTGAAACCTTTTCTAGCTAGCCTTTCAATTCTTCTACTCATTAACATTCTGAATTTTCCTGTAACCAGAGCTAATTCTTCATCATTATCACAGGAAAGCTCTCTTAGCTCTTCTTCAAGGATGCTGGCTTTAAGTTCGATACTCTTTTTCTTTTCCTTTACTTCGCTTTGGTCTTTTTCTTCTTCTTCCTTAAGCTCTAGCTCATGAGTAAGAATAGAACCACAAATCTCATCAAGTGTGATGATGTACAAATCTTTAGCCTCTCTAATGGCAGTCACTTTAGGCTTCTAGTTTTTTGGTAGACTCCTAAGCAGTCTTTTTACTAATTCATGTTCAAGAATAGGCTTGCCTAGATGACTCAATTTATTTGTGATGTTTGTAAATCTATCAAACATGCTGGTGATGTCTTCACCAGGCTCCATTTTGAACATTTCATAATTATGTGTTAAAAGGGCAATTTTGGACTCTTTGACTTAAGAAGTCCCTTCATGGATTATTCTAAGTTTCTCCCACACTTGTTTAGCTATTGTATAGCTTGAGACTTTGTTAAATTCAATGGGGGTCAAGGCACAATATAATGTCTTGATGGCCTTAAAATTTATTTGAACTTTCTTAGTTTCTGCCTTAGTCCATTCAGACCTTGGCTTGGGCATCAACTCATTTGTCACTACATTCACGGTCGAGGGTATAAAGGGTCCATCAGTTATGATGTCCCACATTTCATAGTCTATAGCCCTAATATAGATTGACATTCTTGTGCTCCAATAAGGGTAATTAAAGCCATCAAACAGAGGTGGTCTATTTGTTGATTGTCCCTCAGCAACTATGGATTTTTGTTGAGCCATTTGGATCCTCCCAAAGGATGTTAAACCTTAATAACAGGAAACTAGCTCTGATACCAATTGTTGGTCCCCATAATATCTGCTAAAAGGGGGGTGAATAACACAATTTAGCTCTTAACAATATTGAAAACTAATTTCCAAAACTTAAGAAAATAAAAACAGAGTATAAAATGCACAATAATTTAGAGTGGTTCGGTCTAAGACCTACATCCACTACCTTGATTATCCAACCAAGGATTTTCCCACAAATCCACTAAGAATCGGTGAAATTCACAAGCTTTCACCAAGCTTTATAATGTTTTTTCAAGGCTCAGCCAAAACCTTTTACATTAGTTTTTCACGGGCTCAACTAAAATCCAAAGTGGTTTTCCAAGGCTCAACCACAACCTACAACAATCAAGCTATCCCAAGCTTGAACAACCTCTTAGAGTGACGTCCTCACTCTAAAAATACAAGAAAAGTAGTAAAGTAAAGTACTATGATCACTGGTTGATCTGATTGGTACAAGATTGAGTACTAAGTACAAATGCAAAAAGTAGGCATTTAAATGCAAACAAGTGCAGTGAAGATTTTCTAGTTTTTTAACTCTCTATTGCTCAAATCTCATTCAAGGCTTCTAAAAACTTGTTTCTAATTGTTGGAAGACCTTTTTATACTTTGAGAATCAACTCTGAGGACAGTTTGGCAGTTTTATGTCCGTTTGAAATAGTTGAGGATGAGTTCTAGCCGTTAATCTATCTTGTAGTACTCTGGTTCAAATTGCAAACAAAGAGCTCTTTGTTGACTGAGTTGGTTGACTAAGTTGGTTTTGTTTATGGTTGCAGATTCTGGTAAAGAGTAGTTAGTTGACTGACTTGGTCGATTAAGTTGATTCTGTTTCTCAAACTCTTCAGCCCACCATTCCTCCAATTTGAAACTTGGTCAACCAACATTCTTCCTTATTTTACGAATAAGCTTGCTCCTTGTTGGATAGTTACATCTTTGCTATTTTTATTCCTATTTTTCTTTTGATATACTCTTTGAGGAGTTAAATGATTAATTTCATATATTAATTTTCCTGCACACTCGAGTAAAGATATTAGACACAAATGAATGGGAATGTTTTATTATCATCAAAAACTAGCGGAGCCAATAGCTCTCTCCTTGAGAAGGATCCGTTGTAATCATGTGTGCATCATTGGAAGCCAAGCTTTGTAAAGAAAAGGAATCCATTTGATTACGATATGACTTGGAAAGGTATAATTTTTTTATTTTATGTGATGCTTAACTTTGCATTAAACAACCAAGGTGATCCAAAGGTTGGAGGCATGTTTGTTTTTCAATTTTTGTTATTCCGCTGCGTTGATGCTCTAATCATGTCGTTCCTAGCAACGTGCTCATGATGTTTTGATCAATTTAGCCCATAAAGGGTTTATGATGAACATGTATCAATACATGTTCATAATGTATTGATACATTTTTACAAAACCAAATGTATCGATACATGGGCAAATGTATTGATACATTTCATCAATTTTAGAAAAATAAAAGGGGTAAAAATGTATTTTCACACCCTAGCTTATAAATATATCACATTTTCTGAGGGTTGGCAACCCTCAGCTGCATTTTGAATGTTAAACCCTAACTCTTAAGCTTTTCCAACCCACTTTTGCTCAAAATCACCGTTTTTCAAAGATTTGAGCTTGGTTATGGCTTTTAAATGAAAAATGAGATTTGTCCCACTCTTGAATCTTTAAACCTTGGATTCTTGTTTTTGAAACTACGGTTTACTATTCGAAAATTATTGATGTCTGCAAACTAGAAGATTTTGGTGGATTTTCTCACTTGATATAACTCAACTAAGGTAAGAATATTGATTTTATGGGTATTTTGCTGAGTAGTAGATTTAGTCTAGAAAATTAGTTTAGGCGAACTCAAATGGTTGAAGTAGCATAGAACGACTATTATGTGTTTCCTAGACTAAGAATTAACGAAAAATATTTATTTGGGTCTTTAGGAACCGTTGAAACTTAAGAAATTTCATTGGAGTAGACTTTCACGTACTTGGAAGAAATCAACTTTCTAGGTGAATGGGTACATCACTTTTCAAACTATTTGAGTATGTAAAATTGAAAGCATGATTGCATGATTGAATGGAATTGTTATGAGCATTGTTGCCATAAATATTTAACTAAGGAAAAATATGTTTGTGGATGAAAAAGTGTTTAAAAGGGTTTTCAAAACTATTATGTATAATTAAATATCCTACTATATAATAGTTTTCAAAATGGGGAAACAAGCCCTTTCAATGTTTTAAATAATTTCGTCGATTACTCCGGTCTTTGACCTAGTGCAGGTATGATCTATTACTTTAGCTAATGATTGTAGTTGATTGAATTTCTCTTACATGTGAGTATTTTGAATGTCGATTGAGAAGGTCTCTAACTTCCCATGATGGGTGTTGTGATGTGGATTGAGAGGGTCTGCACATTCACATGATTTTTTTGTAAAGTGGATTGAGTATGTCTCAACTTCCCATGATTTGTGGTAAAGTGGATTGAGTAAGTATCCACTTCCTATGATTTTATTTGGATTGGCTCTAGTCTCAATGTGGGGGGTAAGAATACCACAAGGTTAAGTTGGGCACCGTACCATTTTTTCCTTCTTTCTAAATCTCAGTGTGGGGGTAAGAATGCCATAAGGATGAGTTGGGCCAAAGTTTCTATTCTCCCCATAATTTGTTATGGTATGTATTGATGTGTTATTTGTATATTGGGTATTGTGATGCTTGTGTTTATTGATTGGTAATTATTGTGTTTATATGGAAATAATGAGATGAGTTGTTAAATGAATTACACATTTTTTATTTGAATGTCCGTTGTTGAGCTTCAAGGATCGAGGTTTACCTTCGATTATCTCCTTACAAATGTTTGTAAGTTAAGCTTGTATATGGACATTATTTTTATGCATTTAACGTTATGAAATGCATTTAGGACTGATGAAAGGATTTATATGTTCATCATGTTGTTTCACAAATTATGGTTTATGGCAAAACTCTTCCCCCTTGGCTTATCCCCTTCCCCTTATCCACTCACAAAATCTTGGTAAGTCACATGTTTTTTCACCTTTTTTGTTTTATAGATCAATAGCTTTCTTGACTAAGTGACTTCAAGAGTAGTAGCCCAGCTCATACTTCGTAAGTGTGATAGAGCCTTCTTTTTAGCCCTCTAGTGTGACTACACTCCGCAACGTGTCGAGTCAAGTCTTTTAAATGTTAATATTTGAATGAGATTTAGTTATGTAATTACTAATAATATATTGTTATTTGTTAGTCATTGTGAATATTGTGTTGAGCCTAAAAAATGGGTCCATATCAGAATGTTCAGACAATGGTGAAAGGACTATAGCAATATGGGCACGAGATGTGTGCTAAACCACAAATAATAAAATTATAAATATCAAATTTTGCATGAAGTATAGAACACACATTATGTTGAGAAGTTCCATAATGATGTGGGAGTGTTTTATTTACTTGTATATTTTATGTATACATGCATGAGATTCCACAAATTTTATCGAGAAGTTCGATATGATGTTGTGATTTATTTATGAATAGAAATGAAAATGAACGTGATAGATGACGAGCCCATGTACTGTTAGTCAAGGCTTGCTTAGGCCTAGTAGGCCATACCCACATAGGTCATACGCCGGTCATGTCTTGGAAATGGGATGTGATAAAGTTGGTATTAGAGCACTAGGTTGTATAAGTCCTAGGATTTTTTTGGTCAGGTTGCGAAGTGTCAGAGTTGTATGTGAGAATCTTGTTTTTGCTTTGTGTACCCAGCCACAAATCAAAAATGGGAGACCGATGTATGATTTCTTATTTGTCTTCCAAACTTAAATCCAATGATGACACCTGATATATATGTCTAATATTGATACCCTTATATGTAATTGCTCTTTTCTAGGTGTGATCATGCTGCTTAGGACTCGAGCAGCTTCTAGAGACGCGATAGAGTAAGAGACTTCCGCATATACTACGGATAGACATAGACGCCCGCTGCTAGAGGTTGTGGTCGACACAATAAACCCACAAGTTTTGTGAAGGTTTAAGCACCTACTAATGATTATGTAGAGGATCAAGCTCTAGAGGTTGAGATGGGACACCTAGCTCGGGGTGTGACCCTTCAGTAGATAGTGGCTGGTATGCATGACTTAGGCCACACTATGAGAGTCATCGCCTCAGAGATGTTAAGGTGAGGGACCATCTACCATGCAGGTGTCCCCTAAATCCCAAGGTTAAGATGACCGATAGTAGTTTGAGATAATGAAGAGTAGATTGGATATTTCTCTGCTAGATTTCTTGAGGTTGAAACCTCATTCTTTCATGGGGTTCGATGAGTCAGAAAAGGCCCAAGCATTTCTATATGGCATAGATAAGATTTGTGATACAACAAGATGTTCTGGTACTTGAGTTGTGGAGTTAGCAAGGTTTTGATTGGAGGATATGGCCTAGGAGTGGCATGCATCTTTACATAGGGGTAAGCTACTTAGAGTTACTCCGCTTACTTGGGATGAGTTTAGTACTACATTTCTAAATCGCTTTCTACCCCCTAGTGTACAACATGCAAGAGCTCGAGAATTTGAGTCACTAATGCAAACTCCGAGGATAATAATAGCCAATTATGATGTTTACTCAATTCGCTTGATATGCACCACATCTTGTCTCCACGAAGGATAAGAAAATCAAGAGATTTATTGATGGGTTAGTCAAACCCTTGTTTGAGGGAATGGCTTCTCAAGAGTTTCATTCTTATGCCTTAATTGTGCACTATGCTTAGAGGATAGAGATGAGGACTATTAAGACTAAAGCAGCTAAAGATAGGTCCAAGAGGGCTAAGACTGAGAGTCATAGGGATTCTAAGGGTAATGAGGGATATTCTTCCATAAGACAACCTAGGGATACTTAGTTTTCCTTTAAGGGAATAGTTCTAGTAATGGTGATGGTAGTCGTGACAAAAGGGATGGCAAGCTGCCCAAACAATAGAGTTCAAGGCAAGATCATCAGCCCTCTCATTGTGCTATACTTGTAATAGGAGGCACCGAGGTCAATGCCGAAAGGGTACCCCATTTGGTTATGGTTATGGTTTACTTGGACATGTGATAAAGAACTATTTTGAGGGTTGATAGTGAGATAAACCTTCTTAGCTTGCTATAGTAACTACTTCTATTACCACATAGTCAATCAGAGAAGCTAAAGGAGTATAGGTCAAGGTATTGGTAACACCACTTAGGGTCAAGCATATGGACTTGGAGCTCAGTGTACAACTAGTCGAGGACATGTTAGAGTTTATGCATTGACACCATAAGATGCACAAGCATCCAATGCACCTACCTTAGATATTTTGCCTTTCTATTCCATTGATGCATGCGTGTTGTATGAACCTAGTGCTACGTATTTATTTGTTTCCCCATATTTTGCATCTAAGTTAGGTATAGAGCACTCCAAAATGGAGCAGGATTTAGTTGTTTCCACACCTTTGAGAAAGGTGTTTGTGAGGAGGTACGAGTATAAAACTTACGTGGTTCGAGTTAAGGAGAAAAAGACTCAAGCTAATTTAATATTGATGGATATGGTAGAGTTTGATGTGATTCTTGGGATGGATTAGTTATCCCCTAACTATGTTAGTGTGGATTGCCACCACAAGAGGGTAAAGTTTGAGTACCCTAGAAAGATGACGTTTTATATTCAGAGTGATTGCAGCATGGCTTCGAGTGGTGTGGTGTCAGCCATGACCGCCAATAGATTCATGAGACATGGATGCCAAGGATTTTTGGCAACAATCTTAGATACCCAAGTGGATGTGAGTAATGTGGTATATGTGCTAGTTGTGGGGGAATATGTTGATGTGTTCCAGAAAGAGTTACTTAGATTACCTCTGAAAGAAAGATAGAACTTTGTACAAACTTGGTGCAGGACACCAATCCGATATCTATACCACCCTATCGGATCGCACCAGTAGAGCTTAAAGAGCTCAAGGACCAATTGAGGACTTATTGGACAAAGGTTTCATAGGCCTTAGTGTCTCACCATAGGGTGCACCGGTATTGTTTATGAATAAAAAAATGGATTGATGAGACTTTATATCGACTATAGGCAATTGAACAAAGTGACCGTTAAGAACACGTACCCTTTCCCACTTATTGATGACTTGTTTTATTAGTTGCAAGGGGCTAAATGTTTTTCTAAGATTGATTTGAGATTCAGGTACCACGGGTTAAGGATTAGAGGTGGCAACATGCCTACAACTACTTTTTGCATAAAGAAGGTCATTATGAGTTTTTGGTTATGTCATTTTGTTTAACTAATGCCCTTACAACCTTTATGGATATGATGAATAAGGTATTCAGACCGTACTTGCATAAATTTCTAGTTGTTTTCATTGATGATATCTTGGTATATTCAAGGAGTAGAAATGCACATCAGCAACACTTGAGGATTATGCTACATACTTTAAGGGAACGCCAATTATATGCCAAGTTCTCTAAGTGTGAGTTTTGCCTTTATAGTGTTAGCTTCTTTGGTCACATAGTATCTAAGGATGGTGTTATGGTAGACTTAAAGAAGATTGAGGCAGTAGAGAAATGGCTAAGTCCTACTTTAGTGACTAAAATACAAAGTTTATTGGGATTGGTTGGATACTATAGGAGATTTGTTAAAAATTTCTCCAAGATCGCTACTCCTATGATTAAATTGAGATAAAAGGGTGTCAAGTTTTTATGGACAGACGCATGTGAGGAAAGCTTTGATAAGCTTAAGACTTTACTCACCATAGCTCCCGTGTTGAGTTTACCTTATGGTTCAGGGGGTTACACAGTTTATTGTGATGCATCACGAGTAAGACTTGGGTGTATTTTGATGCAACATGGTAATGTGATTGTGTACACATCTCGATAGCGCAAGAAGCATGAGCGAAATTACCCTACACAGGATTTGGAGATGGCAACTATAGTCTTTGCTTTAAAAATTTTGAGGCACTATCTATATGGTGAGGCTCTTGAGATTTATATAGATTATAAAAGTCTCAAGTACATTTTTTAGCAAAAGGTTCTCAACCTTAGGCAAGGTCGATGGATAGAGCTGCAAAAAGATTATGAGCATAACATATTTTATCATCCTGGAAAAGCTAATGTGGTGGTAGATGCCTTGATCCAAAAATCAATAGGGAGTTTAGCTCACATCATAGTTGAGAAAAGATCATTGGTGCAAGGTATGCACAAGTTGGGTGATATGGGCATTCGATTTGAGGTTGATGCTATTGAGGCATTGTTAGCCCACTTTAGAGTGAGACCAATGCTGATGGATCACATCAAGGAAGCTCGAGACAAGGATGATTTTGTGGCAAAGGCTTTGAAGCAATCTTAAAGGAAGAAAAGACAATTGTTTAGTAAAGGCACTAACGAATTACTTAGATAAGGAACTAGAGTGTATGTCTCAGATATTAATGATTTAAGACTGGAGATTCTAGAACAGGCCCACATGGCAGCACATGTTGTTCATCCAGGCATCACGAAGATGTACCATGACTTAAAGGAGATGTATTGGTGGAAAGGTCATAAGAGAGATGTGGTCGAGTATGTGTCCAAGCGTCTAATGTGCCAATAGGTTAAGGCAGAGATTTAAAGGCCTATCGGATTATTACAACCTTTACCTATTCTCAGTGGAAGTGGGAACATATCTCTATGGATTTTATGACTAGACTAGCCCAAACGAGTAAGGGGTGTGACTTTCTATGGGTGATTGCAGATAGGTTGACTAAGTTTGCACATTTTTTATTGATAAATACCACTTATGGAGCGGCGCAATATGCTAGGCTATACATTGATGAGATAGTGTGATTACATGAAGTCCGAGTCACCATAGTGTTAGACTGGGCTATGGAATTTACTAGTGGTTTTGGGGAAAAGTTCAAAAGGCTTTGGGAACAAATTTAAAATTTTGCACTTCTTTCCACCCTGTGCAGAGGCTAGAGTATATGTTGAGAGCTTGTGTCATAGACTTCGTAGTTGCATGGGAACAACACTTGCTATTGGTTAAGTTTACCTATAATTACAGTTTTCAATCTAGTATTCAATAGGTGCCCTATGAGGCTTTATACGGGTGGAGAAGCAGATTGCTTATATGTTGGTATAAAGTTGGTGAAAGGAAACTACTTAGGCCAGGAATAGTTTAAGAGACCACCAATCAGATACAGTTGATTAGAGAGAGGATGTTTACAGTACAAAGTCATCAAAAGTCATATGTCGGCCATAGACATATAGAATTGGAGTTAGTGACCATGTGTTCTTGAAAGTCTCTTCGATCAAAGGCATTATAAGGTTTGGTAAAAAAGGCAAATTAATCCTAAGGTATATTATACCATTTGAGATTTTAAAGAGGGTTGGCACGATATCATATCGGCTTGCAATTTCATTGGATCTTGCTAGTGTTCATCTTGTGTTTCATGTTTTAGTATTACAAAGTACCAACCAGATCCATTGAACGTGATTCAACATGAGTCTCTACAGTTGGGAGATGATTTGAGTTACTAGGAGGTACTAGTAACTATACTAGGTAGGCAAGTGAAAAGGTTACGTTCCAAATACGTAGTATTGGTTAAGGTGAAATGGTCTAATTACTTAAGCAAGGAGTTGACATTGGAAGTTGAGGATGACATTTGAGCAAAGAACCCAAACCTATTTAGCAAAGGTTAGTACGTTATTAAAAATTTGAGGATGAATTTTCATAAGGGAGAGAATGTGAAATCCCACCTTGAGTAAGAGGATAAGTTAGGAAATCCTTAGATAAGCATATAGATTACATATTTTGACTATCAAACTTAGTTTTACCCTTTAAAAGAATTCATTGACACTTTTGGTTGCCTGTCACTTTTGAAGTAGAAAATTTTCTACATCTAGTAAGGGTCAAAATATGTGATTTTTATAGAACAATCTATTAGAAATAAAAATAGCGGTAATGATTCCCTTGATTTTTAGATAACCATAAATGACTTTCCATGATTTTTGGTGTACATTTGCTATGGTAAATGGGAGCTGCAAATTTGATTTCAGTCAAAGTTTTTCAATTTTGTTTATGAAACCAAAATTTAAATTTTTACTATTTGGGATTTTTATTTTTTTGATATTTTTATTGAGATGGGGGGTCATTTGCTTATTTACATTAAATATCTTAAGTAAATGGAGACTAACAAGTAAATAGGACATTTACTTAAATGATATTTGATGTAAATAAGTTAGGTAGATTTTATAGGAAATCTATTTCAGAAACTGCATTCAATCTCAAATGTATCGATATATGTTCATGATGTATTGATACATTTAGCCCAAAATGGGTTTCTGATGAACATGTATCGATGCATTTTTTCCAAAACCAAATGTATAGATACATGGACCAATGTATCGATACATTTAGTCAATTTCATAAATGTAAAAGGGATAAAAACATATTTTCACACCTTAGCTTATAAATATACCACATTTTCTGAAGGTTGGCAAGCCTCAATCGCATTGTGAAGGTAAACCCTAACTCTTAAGCTTTTCCAACCCATTTTTGCTCAAAATCACCATTTTTGACAGATTTGAGCTTGGTTTTGGGTTTTAAATGAAAATTTTTATTTTTACCACTCTTGAATCTTCAAACCTTGGATTCTTGATTATGAACATATGGTTTATTGTTCTAGAAGTATTGATGTCTGCAAACTAGAAAATTTGGGTGGATTTTCTCACTTGCTATAGGTCACCTAAAGTATTTGATTTTATGGGTATTTTGAGGAGTAGTAGATTTAGTCTATAAAAGTAGTTGAGGTGAACCCAAATAGTCAAAGTAGTATAGAATGATTATTCTACACTGCCTAGACTAAATATTATCAAAAAATATATAGGTATTTAGGAACCGTTGAAACTTTACAATCTCGTTAGAGTAGACTTTCGCGTACTTGGTAGAAATTGAAGCTATTTGAGTATGTCAAGTTGAAAGCATGTGTCACAACCCAAATCCCGAGCCATGACCGGTGCATGGGCCCAATAGGCATAGCCTACTAGGCCCAAGGAAGCCACTCTATGTAAACCTGTTTAATAGTCCATCTATCACCTCTCTTTCTTCAAGATCTATAACTCATAATTTCTAATAAGAATTACTTTAAAATTAAAACGTCAAAACCAAGTATATACCATTCTCAAAATGGGGTTATCGTTTGTCAACCCTAAGTCAACCCTAAACGACATTGTTAATCAAACCAAACATATAGAGTTCACAACAATCTCATAATTTTCATAAAACCATCACATATAAACATGCAACAGACCCTTGACTACCAGCGGAGTGACTCTAGGCATGGGTACTATCATGGAGTGACATGGTAAACCTACCAAAGGATGAATATAAGGCAGCACCTTGACCTAGGAATGAAACTACCTTCGGACCTGAAAACTAAACCATGAAGTTGAAAAGAATGAGTATAAACCCAGTGAGTGAACATAGGAAGGGAACAAGCAAACGATGCGGAAGATTTTTAGGAAACACGATGCACTTGTGTTAAAATAATGAAATTTGTATATCATGAACAAACTCGATACCATGTTGACTTTTAATTCATTTTAAGACATTTAGGAAATTCAACTTTCAACCTTCAATGCAATCACATTTCATTTTACAATCATCTCTATTCTACGAGAAGGGCACACATGTGTATAAGAACTTATGTATATGTATTATATATATATATATATATATATATGTATCCATAAGTGTCACACCCTAAATCCCATGCCATGATCAGTGCATGGGCCCAATAAGCATAGCCCACTAAGCCTAAGCAAGCCCTTTTTATGCAATCCCGATCATCATTCCCAACCATCATTTCTAAAACCACATATTGCAATTCTCTACTAAAATATTTTAGTAACATTTTATAGTGACCCAATACTTACAATTTTATTATGTCAAAATAATGTCACCCGTTTGCCAACTCCTAGTGGCATCAGTAATCAAATATAAATATTTGACTTATAACATATATACTAGCTGAGTTCATTACATATGCATGTTCACAAGTAACAGACCCTTGACCATCAGCGAAGTGACCGTGGGTGAAGGTACAACTACTCAGATGCCCTAGTACCTACCAAGAAGGCGATCATACATGGACAACTCAATCTAGGTCCCAACTGCCTCCAAATTTGAAAACATGAAGTTTAAAACTGTGAGTATAAAACTCAATGAGTGAACATAAGAAGGGAACAAGCAATCGATAAGGAGAACTTGGAAATCATGATGCACTTGTTTCAAAAACAATGGAATTGATTTAATTTCTTACTAAAAACCCCTCATTTCAAACTTTGATTAATAACCTCATAGTGTTTCAAAAAACCCATGATCAATCCATGAAGTTAAATGGGTGAAACATATGTAGAACTCAAGCAAGGTAGTAAGCAGGGCAGCAAGTTTCTCGCTGTAGCGAGAAACAGTCTTAGTTTGCATATGTTTTAGTCTTTCTAGCATATCTCCCACTACTGATGTTTAATTGACCTAATTTTTAAACCATTAAAAATATAAAAGGCTAGGCTACAACTTTGATGTTTACCACTTTGCCCATTTTTGACTGGAAGATGGTCAAAATCATTATTAAAATGGAAGAACTACACTAGGAATTTGGAACTACCCGAGAGTTTCTCGCAGCAGTGAGAATCCATTTTCACTACTGCGAAATTCAATGCTGCAGGGAGAATTCTTTTTTACTGCCTAGAGAAACAGGGTTGGTTTGTGCTTCCACCACTTGAGAGCTTCTTGCTGTAGTGAGATTCGGGGCAAATGACAATTAAAGGATTTTCACATGCCACAAAATCTATTCCTACCATATTGCACATCAAAGTGAACACGTTGACAATAATCAAGTTTCTCATTATCAATTTCAATCACATATTATAATCATAAACTTTCTATCACATATACATATATAAATATATATAAACACGTACACCACCCTATTTCACCCAGCTCATGTGCATCTCCCCCATATTGTGCACATAGCCGGAGTCATCGCGTGCATCCCCCCACATCATGCACAGTTAATGCCATCATGTACATCCCCCCACATCCTGCACACGGGCAATATCACCATCCATCTCCCTCACCACCATCATCATCGGTAGGTGCACACTCACCCAGCACATGCACTATTGCATTTCTCACGCAAGGTACCATTTATGACATATTGTATATTTATATATCAACATTATACAGAAACATATGGATTTATCACACTATCCATTTTCACAACGTCAAAAAATTTAATCAAGGGCTTGTTCCCATACATAATTTAATGAAAACCAAGTAAAATGATTTAAAGGCTTCATCCCAACACATATGTAATTCCCAAAAACACTTTATGCAAGTTCACTCATCGATATTTGTTGAATCTTTAATTGACTCTAACTTCGATTATTGCTTCAAACGGACATGTGAGGCCTCATTGGAACCTATCACACACAATATAACCATAAAAAATATAACAGCCCACAATTCTAATTATTAGCCATCTCTAACCACTTAAAATCAACCCTAACTCATCTCTCACCTTAGTGGACTTATAGTTGAACTCCTTTTCAAGAGTTTTCAAGCTACTATGGCAAGTCTCTCTTTCTCTCTCTTAAACTTCCAACTAGTGAGAGAAAGTGTTGAACAAAAACTTTTGAGGGTTTTAAAGTGGGAGAGTGAAAGAGCAAAAAATGTTTCTATGAAAAAGTGCTCAAAAGCATGAAAATTGAAACTAGAGAGAGAAAGTTATGGAAGCTTTAAGGGAGGCTTCCATGGAAGATAAGAAAACGTGAGAAAGGAAGAAGAAGAAGAAGAAGAAGTTGCTGGAAATTTGAAGAAGTTGCTGGAAATTTGAAGAACTTGCTAAAAGCTTAGATATTTATGCCTTATGTTTATCCATTTTCTCACGTAATTGCGACAATGCCCTTAACAAGGTAATTTTGTCTTTCTATTGCCTTTATACAATCTTTTTCACTTCTTTGACACTGAGACAAGGTCCATAAGAGTCTAGCAATACTCAGGTTCATGAAAACTTAAAAATTTCGACTTGAGATGTAGAATGATAATTTTGTCCCTATCGTGAAAGTTATTAATATTTCTATCTTCTTCATTCATTTAACCATCATTCATTTATTCCTTAGGTCTATTTAGAGGTTAATAACATTTGAAAGCTACTTCCAAGAGCTCACCATGAGAAATGATGAAATTGCCCCTAGTTCGTGTTATCGCGTCTACTGCTAGTTATGGATCTATAGAGGTTGAGGTCTCACATTCTCCCCCACTAAAAGAAATTTAGTCTTTGAATTTAGATCTAGTATAAGGTAGCGTACTTCTAAGTGTTAAAGAGGTGCGAATACTTTGTTCGCATCTATTCCTCGGCTTCCCACGTTATCTCTTCACTGGTGCGGTTTCACCATAATGCTTTCACTAAGGCTACATCCTTTTAGTGGAGCTTTTGACTTGTTTGTCATGAATAGCAACTGGTTGCTCCTCATATGTTGAATCATTATTAACAAAGTTAAGTTTCATCTTCTGAATCAATTCCTCTAATTACACGCATTAGGGTGCTATCATCGTTTATTCTCCATATGTGGCACTAGTGCTTCGTGGAAGTCTAATTTAACTATGATATAACACTTTGTTAATCTTTATATCTTAATTATATTAATCCATTGGTATGGCTCAACCATGACATAGATTCCAGTTCCTTAATATCCTTTCTTTCTTCTTTGCTCCCGAATTCTCCTTTAGTCACATAGCTCAATTTCTAATGGTAACTCTCATCATCGTGTCATCTACACAACTCATTAAACATGTCAAATTCAAAACTCAAATCACTATAAATAATTCTTCACTTTAATTAATCACATAATCATCTCCATATATAGATATATATGTATGTACATACACATTTAAGAATCATCATCCATCACTATATGTAGGAACGCTTGTCAATTACTTTGAAGTAAATTTCCTCTATTCATTCCAATCCGT
Organism: Theobroma cacao; assembly: GCF_000208745.1. NCBI lineage: Eukaryota > Viridiplantae > Streptophyta > Magnoliopsida > Malvales > Malvaceae > Theobroma > Theobroma cacao. The sequence goes on from NC_030855.1 coordinate 9,092,841, forward strand.
AACCTAGGTTCATCATCATATTCTCATAGCTCATGTTTCCCTTTTTACTTTTCCATTTCATTCCTATAGGTCAAGCATAATCCAGGAATATTAGGGTATAATCAACTCCATATTACCCCTTCGAATGTTTAAATCACCATTTACTTTACATCCTACCATAAATTGGTTCTTATGTAATCCACATAGAATTTCATTGTGCCTATGCATAACTTCACATAATTTACATGCTTATACTATTTTCTTATCATTTATAATCATATGGGTAAGCTTCATCCTACTACTCATCCTTGCGCCACATTGTCATAAACATGTCACAATCACTAATTATCATTTTCATCAAGTTACCCTCCAATATCCATGTTTGTCTTACTATTTTGTTGATCTTTCAAATTTATCTTTACTTGATCATTACAATTATGCTATACCACAATCCTCATAAGTCTTCTTTACTTCTTAATTGTCTTTCGTACTTTCAACATATATGTTATATTCTTATGTCATCTCAACATTACTTAGTCCCAATTCATATTCTTGTATCCTAACTCTAAATCATGGCTTATTACCAAAATCTTTACTTGTACATGCTTACTTGAAATATCAAATCATCATCTCTTTCCCAAGTAGATCTCTACAAATCCCGATGTGTACTACTATTTCCTCACCGAGGGTAATATTGATTAACTAGAGCATATCGCCATTATTCACTAAGCATCGAAAGTATAGTTCAATCCTTGCTTACCCTTATCAGGTACTTTACTTTGATAATTACTAAAAGTGAAATAAAACACGTGAGGGAAACACTTTTTAGCATTGTATACTCTGCCTCCACAAGCGTATCAAGACCGTAGCATTTTCGGGTCTACATAATGGCAAGACAATCATTGTCTCAAACCAACATTTCCAAACATTCTTAGACTTATAGCATACCTTTGTATTACGCGACATATCAATCACGAGCACCAACGTCTCTATATAACTACTAGCTTTTTGAGCTTAATGTTTTCACATTGTGATAACTCCTTTGAATTATCTCACCAAAGTATTCACAAAGTACATACAAGCCCATAACTTCTGGTTCAATGCCTAAAGTAGTGAACACTATCCCATCATTGAAGTTTTACCTTTATCTATCAATCATAACTCCCTTGCACATTTACTTATACATTGCTTGGTTGCTCACGAGCCTCTCATGGCCATGCCATTATGATCTTTTATGGCAAGTTAACTAATATATTCTCTTATGCTTTTCAATGCACTCCCAAAACACTTAAACACATCCTTTGGTGGAATTCAGTTAAGGACTTAAACAATCAAAAGCTTACCTTCAAAACCACTCATAACTTTAACAATCCAATGTATGCACAATGACATTTCACCTCATCTGTTCCAACGGACATTATTTTCCAATCTCCCAAGGCATCCTTGTCCTTAATTCGGACCACACAACTCTCTTAGTATATTTGCATTAATTATTCTTATGCTTTTTATGTTCATCATAACAACATCCATATTCCTCCCATTATTTATGATACTTTTCATTCACTTTTTCCTTAGCCTTTAACAAGGCTTAATCTCTTGTCTCATTTACCTAGATGTCAATATATAAGGCAATAAAGACACTTTCCAATTCATTCATATGAATACTTTTCCAAAATCTTAAAACTCAAATTAACAAAGCTTAACATCAAGTCCAAATGACCGTAATTCAGCTCGTAAGTTTATCTTCATGCCCCTCACATTTTATTCATATGTCCTAAACATGAGGTGCTGCTAGCACTATGGCGCGGTGGTTGCTAGGGTTTACTAATCAATGCTATTCGTCTACATTTAAGGTTACTACATTGATCATCCTCGACCATTTGGTTTTCCTCCAAGCTTACGTCACGATTTTCATATTCTTTTGTATTTATCACATATAATAGGCCAAGCCATACTTCAAATTCATTTCATCCCTTAACACTTGGCAACAATCAATAAATCCCACCTTAGGACATCTTTCCATATTGTATAATGAATTCACCATGTACGTATAACACCGCACACATAATTATTCACTACTTCTAGTGTTTCGCAATTCCTTTGTACTTGCAACTAGTTGTCTTTCTTATCTTATAACTCAAATAGTTTAACCACTTCAACTTAGTATCATCATGAATTTTGTCTATCTTGATCATTCTACTTAAGCTTACATCATTACTTCAAAATTCTAGAATTTATTCTTCCCCCATTTTCATAATTATTTCCAATAATGTATATTATGTTGATTAGTATCTTATAGTACCATCTATGCAACCCATCAAGCACATCGTGTTCAAATCCCAAATTTCTAAGAATAATTCTTTATTCCCACCAATGACATGAGTAACTCCACATATACATATATACATCCCTTTAAATGTCAACATCCATTACCCTGTGTAAGAACCCCTTTCTTACTTTCCTCAATTTCGACATGTCTACTCCACATTTAACCTTTTGTGGTATGCCAAGATCATCCTTTCGGCATATTCCACTACTAACGATCATATACCTTTACCATAACATTTTAATCCAACTTGATTAGACAATTGTTTCCAAATAACTCTTAAATACCTAAACATCAAGCTGTACACCACTTAGTGTTAAGATCTTAACTTTACTCATCAATTCTTAACCAATTACATTTATAACGTGAATAATTTACTTAATTGTTGCATTTCACCCTTACGACTATAAAAATTAAAATTTCTTAAACTTAGGATGTAAAAACTCCCTCTTAAAACTTATACAAAAATCGATATTTCCTGAATCCTTTACCTCTGGGAAGATCACCCTCAAAACTAATCTTTTTTTTTTTGGTCATAGATTGCACACTGAACCTAACAAACTTTTAAAATAATAGTTAAAGCAATTCGTATATCAAACTCAAATATAGAACTCTATATGGCATTTATACTAGATTTGACATTTCTCAATCATTTAACTTCAAGCCATCAAATCCATAACTAGTCCTTTAATCCTTTGACCCCACGCACAGCATAACAAGGTTCATGTTCTTCCTTAGAGAAAATTTGTTTACCAACCTCTCACTTGATGACCACATATCAATTATAATAGTCACTAGATTTCACCTTTAAGCTAATTCATGTACTTATAACTATAGACCATAATAGTTCAAATCGAACCTTGGGAGCTTGCAATTACTTAATTGAAATCGAAACCAGCTCCATTTAAGCGGCTATGCACATAGTCGACACTTATACGCTTACAAAATATTTCAAAAGCCGACACCATTTCTATAGGGGCATGACAAGCTCATTTAACATAGTGCACTTACCTTCGTGCACATAAACATCAGTTTACACCTTTCTCAATACTTACATCTATACACTCCAAGTAAATTACAACCATCATTATTCATTCCAATAAAAGTGCATCCCTTATTACCATTATTGTACGTGTTCCTTTATATGAACCTCAATAATGATCCCATGTCACCAATTTCTTCCCATTAACAATCTTGGGCTCAATTTATAACTCCACCAAATCAATAAGTTATTACGGACCTATTAGTCCAACTCCACTTTCTTCCATCCTTAGTTGAAGGAATACGTCATTACAGTACCCATTCATTATGAGCATTTGCTTTAAAATCTTTCCAACAATAGCTCGTATCACGGGTGGCATCTCAAGCCTGAATAACGGCACCACTTATAACCTTTATGGGACTTCAGGAAAAGGTAGGTTACTAAGAATAGAAGTTTATACAGCCTCTTGTCTATGACTTGTAATGCAGTCACAAACCATAAACAAGACCCTACATTGACTTCGACAACTCCACTGACAGACACAAGAATTCTTAGGACTCGACTAAACCTAGAGCTTTGATACCACATTTGTCATAGCCCAAATCTCGGGCCATGACAAGCGCATAGGCCTAATGGGCATAGCCCACTAAGCCCAAGCAAGCCCTTTTTATGCAATCTGGATCATCATTCCCAACCAGCATTTCTAAAACCACACATTGTAATTCTCTACGAAAATATTTCAGTAACATTTTGTAGTGACCCAATACTTACAATTTTATTATGTCAAAATAATGTCATCCGTCTGCCAACTCCTAGTGGCATCAGCAATCAAATATACATATTTGACTTATAAGATGGATACTAGCTGATTTGATTACATATGCATGTTCACAAGTAACAGACCCTTGACCGTCAGCGGAGTAATCATGGGTAAAGGTACAGCTATTGAGATGCCATAGTACCTACCAAGAAGGCAAGCATATGTGGACAACTTAATCTAAGTCCCAACTGCCTATAAATCTAAAAACATGAAGTTTAAAAATGTGAGTATAAAACTCAGTGAGTGGACATAAAAAGGGAACAAGCAATCGATAAGGAGAACTTGGAAATCAAGATGCACTTGTTTCAAAAATAACGCAATTGATTTAATTTCTTACAAAAAACCCATCATTTCAAACTTTGTTTAATAACCTCATAGTGTTGCAAAAAACCCATGATCAATCCATGAAGTTAAATGGGTGAAAAATATGTCAAAATGAAGCAAGGTAGCAAGCAGGGCAGCTAGTTTCTCGCTGTAGTGAGAAACAGTCTTAGTTTGCATATGTTTCTTTTTTTCTAGCATATCTCCCACTACAAAAATTCAATTGACCTCATTTTTAGACCATTAGAAAGCTAAGAGGCTGGGCTACAACTTTTATGTTTACAACTTTGCCCAGTTCTAACTGGAAGGTGGTCAAAATTATTCTTAAATTGGAGGAACTACACCAAGAATTTGAAACTACCCGAGAGTTTCTCACTACAGCGAGAATCCATTTTTGCTGCAGTGAGAAACAATGCTGGTCTATGCCCCCACCACCCGAGAGCTTCTCGCTGCAACGAGATTCAGGGCAGATGACAATTAAGGGATTTTCACATGCCACAAAATCCATTCCTACCATATTGCACATCAAAGTGAACACATTGACAATAATCAAGTTTCTCATTATTCATTTCAATCACATATTATACTCATAAACTTTTTATCACATATACATATATAAACACGTACACTACCCCATCTCACCCAGCTCATGTGCATCCCCCCCACATCATGCACATAGCCAGAGTCATCGCGTGCATCCCCCCACATCGTGCACATGGGCAATATCACCATCCATCTCCCTCACCACCGACATCACCGGTAGGTGCACACTCACCCCGCACATGCACGATTGCATTTGTCATGCAATGGTACCATTTAGGACATACTATATATATATATATCAACATTATACAGAAACATATGGCTTTATCACACTATCCATTTTCACAACATCAAAACATTTTATCAAGGGCTTGTTCCCATGGATAATTTAATGAAAACCAAGTAAAATCATTTAAAGGCTTCATCCCAACACATATGTAATTCCCAAAAACACTTTAATGTGAGTTCACTCACCAAAATTTGTTGAATTTTTAATTGACTCTAACTTCGATTATTTCTTCAAACGGACATGTGAGGCTTCGTTGGAACCTATCACACACAATATAACCATAAAAAATATAACAACCCACAATTCTAATTATTAGCCATCTCTAACCACCTAAAATCAACCCTAACTCATCTCTCACCTTAGTGGACTTATAGTTGAACTCCTTTTCAAGAGTTTTCAAGCTACTATGGCAAGTCTCTCTTTCTCTCTCTTAAACTTCCAACTAGTGAGAAAAAGTGATAAACAAAGACTTTTGAGGGTTTTAAGGTGGGAGAGTGAAAGAGCAAAAAAAGGTTTTATGAAAAAGTACTCAAAAGCATGAAAATTGAAGCTAGAGAGAGAAAGTTATGGAAGCTTTAAGGTAGGCTTCCATGGAAGGTAAGAAAACGTGAGAAAGGAAGAAGAAGAAGAAGCAGTTTCTTGAAATTTGAAGAATTTACTAGAAGCTTATTTATGCCTTATGTTTATCCATTTTCTCACGTAATTACCAAAATGCCCTTAACAAGGTCATTTTCTCTTTCTATTGCCTTTATACAATCTTTTTCACTTCTTTGACATTGAGACAAGGTCCATAAGAGTCTAAAAATATTCGAGTTCATGAAAACTTAAAAATTTCAACTTGAGATGCAAAATGACCATTTTGCCCTTACCGTGAAAATTATCAATATTTCTATCTTCTTCATTCATTTTACCATCATTCATTTATTCCTTAGGTCTATTTAGACCTTAATAACATTTGAAAGCTACTTCCAAGAGCTCACCATGAGAAATGACGAAATTGTACCTAGTTCGTGTTATCGCGTCTACTGCTAGTTACGGGTCTATAAAGGTTGAGGTCTCACAATAAGTATATATATTGACATTTCAAACATAGATTCAACACATCAAGGTCATTCCCAAACTAGTCAACATGGCTTAACACATGCAACCACCATCCGCAACTTAGCTCATGTGCACTCCCACACTGCGCATAGCTAATACCATTATGTGCACTCCCACACCGTACATGACAAATATTATCATGTGAACTCCCACACTGCACATGGCAAATATCATCATGTGCACTCCTGCACCGTACATGGCAAATATCATCATCGTGTGAACTCCCACACCGTACCCACCATCACCGTTATGTGCACTTCCACACCGCACACTCGCGATTATAATTATCATTCATTATTATCTTTTAAAGCATAGCACATATAACAACATATAACAAGAATCTTTTCATAATAATACATTCTATAGAGTTTATTATGTTACTGGTCATACACATGGTTGCATAGTCTGACATTCAAAGAAGCTAATATTAACTATTATGCCACTAGTTTAAAACAACACAAATTTCCAATGCATCACATGCCACAATTTCAATTGACAATTCAACATAATATTTCAAACATGTGTGTCATGAACCAAATTCTGGGCCATGACCGGCGCATGGGCCCAATGGACATAGTCCACTAAGCCCAAGCAAGCCTATTAATCTGACATGTTTATCATTCCATCATAAACTACTAAGTCATATTTTATAACTTAGAATCAAAATAATATTGAACATTGCCATCTCATACTGGCATACCAAACAAGTGTATATACATTGTCTACAACATGTTTCTTAATACTTTACATTAAGCTTGTCTATACACAATAAAAGAATACTCGACTTCCAGCGGAGAGACTCGGACGAATGTATAGCTACGGAATGCCGAGACACTTACCAAAAGATAGATACAAGTCTACAATGACACCTCGTCCTAGTTACCGACTGCCTCGTGATCTGAAAACATGAAGTTGAAAACGGTGAGTAAGGAATGTTTAGCGAAATTATAATGCATTCCTTTTTCAAAACAATGCAATTTGTTTGAGTTCCTATTAAACCCCTCATGTCAACCCCACATGAGAAAAATCACTTATTGAAAAGAGTCCATGTTCAACAAAGGATTTGGAGAGTGAAAACTTTAATAGCATTCATGGGAATCAAGTCAAATAAATGACGGGTCCTTGCTACAGTGGAAGGCATTCTCGCTGCAGTTAGGCTGCAACGAGAATGAATTTTTGCTGTAGTGACACTTGACTTAAATTATCATCTAGCCGAGGGTTTCTCACCAAACCTCCTCAATTTAAACTTAATTCATTTATTCCATAATGTTGGAAGTCCATGCTCAAATATGGTAGCAAAGAAGTGGAAAATAGGGCAACAATTGATCAAGATGTGAGACAAAACAGAAAGTTTTTCGCTACAGCGAGAAAGAATCTCGCTGCAGCAAAATTGCTACCCCAAGATAGAAACTTTCTCACTACAGCGAGAATGCTACACTATTTTCTCGCTGTAGCGGAAAGGCATTCTCCCTGCAGAAGGTTTTCGGCCAGCCACCCTTCAAAGAAACCCAAGAGTTTCTCGTTGCAACGAGAATCAGAACATCAAGAAAAAGGTTTCCTTTTCCTTTAAAACAAAGCCATCGTGCTAGCATAACAAAAGCAATATGTAACACATACAAACCCCTAAATTTCAACAAATAAAATGCTCACATTTTTGCATTACAACCATATACCATATATGAATATATATATATATATATATATATATATATATATATATATACTACTACTAGTACTACTACCTCCTACCTNATATATATATATATATATATATATATATATATATCAATCATCATGTACACTCTCCCATCACCATCATTTCATATGCAACGGCTTATGCGCACTCCCACTCGCACATAGCTGGGTCAGCAACGGCTTATGTGCACTCTCACTCACACATAGTCGGGTTAGCAATGGCTTATGTGTACTCCTACTCGCACATAGCTGGGTCCACATCAACATACAAGGAAGCATAAAATGCATATCATGCATATTATCATATTGTGATAACACATAACCCATTGTATAACACATTTTCACAATATAAAATCACTTTACCAAAAGCTTGTTCCCAAGGTACAATTTTAAAGACAAGTTGGACAAAATCATTCACATTCCCCAAAACAAGTTTGAAATGCAAGTCCACTCACCGGTATGTTGTTGAGCCTTTAACCGACTCTAATTTCTCTAATTGTCCAAATGAAATGATGGGGCTTCGTTGGAACCTACCATTACATTAATATTATCAATATGCTAATTCACATAATATAAACCCTAAAAGCTATCTCTTAGCTAGCTTTCAATTTGCCATTAAATGGCTATCCATTTTCTCTAGCCTAATCACTCCGTAGTGAATTAACAACCTCAACTACAAAATATTCATAAATCAACTCTTTAGCCATTCTTAACACTAAAAATTCAACTCTAATGTACTACTCACCTTAATAGCTTTGTAACCCTAAGATTCTTTCCAAAAATTCCCAAGCTTCTATAGGGGCTTTCTTTCTCTTTCTCTCTCTCTCTCTAAACTCTTAGCTAGTGAGAGTGTATGGAAACAAGATTTTTCAAGGGTTTTAAAGTGGAAAAGTGAAAGAATACAAGGGTTCTACTCAAAAGAGCACAAAGGTATGAAAATTAAAGCTAGAGAGAGAAAATTATGCAAGCTCCATATCAAGCTTCCATGGAGGTTGGAACTAACGTTAATTGAGAGGAGAAGAAAAAGACAAGTTGCTGGACAATGAGAGAAGAAGTTGTTGGAAGAAAGATATTTATAGGCCAAACTTATCCACTCCACTAAAATTACCAAAATGCCCCTCCACAAATTAGCTTATTCTCCTCTAATCTTTTATGCAATCTTTTTACTCTTTTAACACTGGGACAAGGTCCATAATGGTCTAGACATGTTCGTGTTGGCGAAACTTTTAAAAATTTTAGCTCGTGTGCAAAATGACCATTTTGCCCATATTGTGAAAATTATTGTCATTTCTATTTTTTTCGTATTTTCATCATTACACACACATCATTTATGCAGTCTTATGCCTATTTAGACTTTAAAATATTATAAAACTTTCTTCTGGGAGCTTATTAGAGAAAATGATGAAACTAACCCTAGCTCGTGTTATTACATCTATGCTTAGTTACAAGCCTATAGAGGTTGAGGTCTCACAATGTGATTCATAATATTTCAAACATGTGATTCATCACATTTCACATTTAACAACATCGAAACATTACTCTTAAAAGGCTTGTTCCCGTGCAAGATTTTTAAAAGAGTTAACCAAGGATATTTAAATACTTTATTCAAACACATGCACATTTGTTCAAAACGTTTTAAATGAAAGTTCACTCACCTTAATAATGGCACCTTACAAAATAGCTTCCACAAGATCCTAATCCAGGTAAGTCCTAAAGTAGCATTAGAACCTATATTTACCAATAAACCATAACAACCTCAAATATGTCATAAATTTGAATTTAATAATTCTAATAAATTTACACTAGATAATCTGCACTCTAACCTAACATTTAACCTAGAATTCTAGTCTAATTCACAAACCTATTAGACCAACTATTCCAATTTAAGGTTTCTTTACCTGCATGAGCTTGGAGGTATACAAATGAACAAAAACCTAATATTTCCAAGAAAACAAATTTGAAGAAAATTAGGAAATAAAATTTGAAATATAAACACATAAATCTTAAAATCCAAGAGTTGAAAACGTATACCTTTTGGCTTTAAAACGGAGATCTGAAGCTAAAAAAGCTTGGGTAGTGATGAAAGTAGTGTATAATGGAAAATGAAGAAAAGAAAAAGAAAAAAGAAAAACTTTCTTTTCTCTTTCCTAAAGTCCATTTGTCATGAGAATGGGGTGGAGGATGGTGGATTTGGTGAACAAAAGGGAAATAGAAGAATGAAGAATCAAGAGGAGAAAGAAAGGGAAAAGAAAGGAAAGAAAAGAAAAAGGAATTGATTTTGGTTGCAAGGAGGAAAGTGGCGTCAGGTGGGTGAAGAAGAAGAAGAAAAATGATTTTTGCTAAAGAGTGAGGGCCGATCATGGGAAAGAAAGAAAATGGGCAAAGCTTCGAAAGGAAGCTTTGACCAAGCTAATGGCCAAATTACTATTTAGCCTTCCAAGGTTCTCACCTTTTTTAATTTAGTCCTCCCAACAATCTTTTAATTCCAATTTATTCTATTTTTCTTCCTTTACACTTGTACAAATAAAATATAAAGTTTGCACTTCAACGCGATATCACCATAATATTTAAATATATACTTACCCGCGCTAACTTTATTTAATAAAAACACGCGGGCCTCACTAAAGTCGTTTTTCTCCGAAATTCCCTCATTTTTCTTTTCCCCCACTTAGAGTGACCATATACTCCTCCTTTTTGACTAATTTCAACATCAACTAAAATATTAATAATTTAATATTATTTTATTAATAAAATATTATTTTACTCCAAGATTTTTCACTTATCTCCTTAGAACCCAAAATGTCTTATTATGCCCCGATTCACTTTCAAAATATCTTATTTTAATATTATTTTTCGCAAAGAAATACACGTTCCAAGGCCTTTTGGCCTTTGATGGTGCCTCAAGAATGAAGAGAAAGAAAAAAGAGAAAAGAGTTTTTTGTTTTTCTGACTTTTAAAAGAACTCACATTCACTCTTGCTTGTGTATTGAAACTAGTATGTCCGTTCACTATTTATAGACGTATTTAGGATATACAGATAGGATGCTATATTTAAATCTAAACAAATTAAATTTAAATGTAATTAATCTTTATTTAAATTTAAATATAATGGATAGGTAATTTAAATTTATATCTTATCTCAAACATTTATTTATTTGTTATTTTTTTAATTTTTCAATTAAGAAATATCAAAATAATATCCAATATTAATTAATTGTATATTAGTTCATTATCTACAAATAATTAATACAGTTTCAAGCTATGTAGATGCACCATATTTAAATGCAACATCTCCCACTTGTACACATTGGCATCAACTTATACCATTCTCAATTTAACGCATTATCCATTCATTATCGTACAGGTAAAATGGAATGTGCGATCAATGAGAAATAAAGGTGCCTATGAGCAATGACATATTAAGTTACCATCTTACTAACATAACACCGCTCAAGTTTTGGTCATGCCTCAAATCATTTTAATTACACAAGATTTTGCATCTTTGATCCCTCCTACATGTAAGAGCTATGCAGAATCTCTTTATATGTCTAAAATCATGGTTATATCTAACAACTAATGTTTTTATAACTGCCGATACCATGTATGTGAGATGTACAATGACTATACCTTGGATACTCATGTCAATCCATTAAGATCTGACTGCTTTCCTAGTCATGTTCCACTAGATTGTATCATTTTTTAGCCTTGGAAATCATGCTATAGTAGCAACACCAAATCTCAACTTCATATCATAGATCCAAGTCCCAAATGGTATAAAATTTAGACGACATAAGTCTTTAGGGCTGACATAGTGATGAAGCAAGGATCTATTCAATCACTCCCTTCCATCAGTCGACTAATAGCACATACAGTATGAAATGTACGTTATGGTGGATCTTCCATTTAGGGTTTGCCACATCAAAACCACCATACAAATCTCAATCCAATCCCTACAAAAAGGATTGACTTGAATCCCTTAAGATTCAAATTTGACTATCACAGGCTCCAAGGAATATGGATGACCTCCATGTTCGACTCTTACGAGACTCAACTTGACTCTAGGTCAAGGTGACATTACTAAGATCCTTGCTCACAATGATGGGTTTGGCTATGGATGGTATGCTAAAAATATGCAGCGGAAAGAAAATTAAAAACTTTATAACTAAACAAAAAAACATGCCTCCACCCATGGATCACTTTGGTGATATTTAACACATAAAAGTACAAAATAAATTATTGTTTAGAAAGTTACCTTACCATGTACTTTTCGTAATCACAATGGCACTTTCCGAAGCAATCCCACGAACACCACAAGGAGCAAAAACCCTAGCTAATCAAGTGCTTGGCCTCCAATGGTAGTACATACAATTGCACTTGAACCTTCAACAAAGGAAGGAGTTTTTAACTATACTTTGTGCTAGGAAAGAGGACAACAATTGTCCTTTTCTTCTTTGTCACAATCTTAGCTGAACTTTTCTCGAAAATTGCTTCATAAGCAATTTTCTCTTTCACACAAAGGGAGTGGTGGCAAAGAAAGAAAACATTTTTCTTTTTCTAACAAAAACTACATTTTCTTCAAATGTGAAAAACTCTCTTATGAAAAATAGTTAAAAGGTGACTTATATAGTTAGGTTAAAATAACTTCAACTTTGCAATTAAGCCCTCAATATTATAATATTGGGCCTATTACTTAATTAAACTCTTTTAATTAAGTCCTTGGAAATTAAAATCAAAATTAATTACCTTTATATTTTGTAATCAAGGCCTTATAATTATAACTATTTATAATTATGCCAAAAACTTAGTTAAACTCTTTTAATTAAGTTTATAGAAGTTAATTACCTAGCATGTGATTTAAATCTAACTTAAATCGTCACTCTCCCAATTTAATTCAAATGCAATCATTGTGTGTGACCCATTAGGTTCCCAACATGTTGGCAATGGACTTGACTAATGAATTAATTGATTAATATAAATTTCAATCAATTAATTTATAATCAATTCCATAGACCAAGATTGGCATCTAGCAATACATCATGGCCACCCAATTGTTGGGAGAGTCAAAGGGTTCTTTGACAATCTTTCAGTGTACAATCTATCAGTGTAATTCATTCCCTCATCATATATCCTAGAGATGATAAGAGCTTGGTACAGTGTCTACTCTTATTGACCTCTATATTTGTTCTTGCAATTATAGCATTAGCTTTATAGAGAGTTATGAAACCTTTTTCGTAATCTCCTTGTCGCCTTGGCCAATGACTTCAATAAGCTAATGTTAACCAAGAACTGATAGGATATGTCCTCTAAAACACTTAAGGTGATGATTCCTATCTTGACCACTCATTTGCCTTCACATGCTTCACACTATACCCAAAAGCATCCTGTTTTGGCATCCTTGGTTAGGCACCCTAAGGATGAAATCGAAGTATAGCACTCCACACATAAGACAACTTGGTGTCTCAAGTCTAGGGAGTATTTACACAACTAACACATGAGAAGTGTTGCATAGACACTAGAGTGTATTACCAAATGCACTTCTCATGGCGGGTCATGTTCAGTGAACTTGCTCTTTTAGGCAAGCACCTATATTCTAGTTCCAAGTATCTCTATACTTCAATCTATGAGATTGATTGCTTACTTCCAAAGTAAGGAACATAGACTATACTAGTCTCTAAGCATCATTGATGTCCAGTCTCAATGATACATTAACTAGGAATATTTTGAGATTATGCTTTGATGCATAGGAATCTCATAACTGCAACCCATTATAGTTTCCTTGCAAGGCATATTAATCTCATGGACTTCATCCAATTATACTTATAACTCATTATAATTAATGTCTTATTAATGAAGGAAAACCTCTAATCATTCAACATGAATGATACTGTTGCATGATTGGAATCAAGCCTCAATCAATCCTAATTGGATGCAAGGCTCATCCCAACATCTCCCACTAGCACAAAGCCAATTGCTACCTCATCGTATGTTGATTGAATCCATCTAGCAATCGTGTCTGCATGTAGACTCGCTTGCACCCTTTAATGTGTTTAATTACTTTTATCTATCTTCGTGATGTCCATGCATCACATCATCTCATATTACTATATCTAGATCCAATGAGACCCAGGTTCTGCTTGTATGGCCCTATTATTCCATTAACAATGTTCAAAACTTTTTATTAGTTCCATGGACTAACGATCTAAGTATCTTCCTATTAGAGCCCTTTTAATAGGATGTATATGACTTTAATTATATACATATACATAGTTTTCTTTCTTTCTTTGGAACCATTCCAACTAAACTATGTTGTATGCATCATATGCATTTATCACTTTTCATTGTACCATCCGCCTGTGAGACCTTGTCAAACTCGATTAAAACACGGTATTGTACCGAGTGGTACAACTAAGTTAAATCGAGCCTTGAACTAGTTCAAATAGAAATTCTAAGAGAAAATTGAAAATTTTGAAACCCACAGAATGACTTAGAATAGTGATTCGGAGTTCAAAGTCCAATTTGAAGTCGATTAGGAAAACTGTTTGATTAGGGACAAAATGATCATTTTACCATTTGATGATTTAATGGAGATTTCTAGCCAAGATTTGATCACATTTGACCAAGAATAATTATATGAAATATAATTATGATTATTGGAGTATAAATGATGTTTAGCAATGAAAAATTTTGATTCCCGGTATTTTTGGAGCACAAGGGCAAAATGGTAATTTTACCACTAGAAGACTAAACGAGAATTTTTATAAAAAAATTTTTGCCCCATTTGGTTAA
>NC_030855.1:9125155-9182476 GCF_000208745.1 Theobroma cacao
CTAATTATGAATTGTATTTGGTAGAGATTGTGGAACGAACAACCTTTTGCTCGAGAGCATTTCTCAAGTCCTGGTACCTTTAAAAACGGTTTGGTCTAGTGAGTTTGATTTGCATCCAAGATGCACCATAGTGACATATTATTAGCCATGTATATAAATTATGTCTAAATAGATAAAATAAAGCAATACATAAATATCATGCATAAACTATTTAAAACAAAGTTCTAAAATTTTAAATAGTTCTCCCACAATTTTTTGCAAGATGATAACCTTCCATATCACCTCGAGAGATCTCTACTAGGATTCTATTAGTGGGCTAAGATCCCATCCATCAAGTCATGGCCTTGAGTGTGCTCAACAAACCATGATCGGTGGATTAGGTAGGTAACTGAGCTTACCAATTATATCTTTATACAACTCCTAGATCAGCTAGGTGACAACACATTGCCTAAACATATCATATATATTTCGCCTAGCCTTTGCCTCTAGTTTCATAATAATCAAGCTTCCAAGCATCCGGATCTTATGAAACTAGTTGAGTAAGACCCACTAATAGCTCAAACATACTCTTGTAAAAGTGTGACCTTGAGTGTGCTCAACAAGTCTCGGATTAAAAAAGCAGCCAAGAGTTATCTTGCTATATGGTGGAAGGCAACTTGCTCATGCGTGGCATGTGACTCAATATATAATGAAGGATTTTGTTTTCGCCTTTATTATGGTCTCATCTTTGCATGCATAGCATTTATTAAATCACATAAAATAAATCTATCACATGCATACTACTTTGCATTGCATAGCATTTATTAAATTGCATACAATAAATCTTGTTGGCTCCATTAGTTTTTGATGATAATAAAACATTCACATTTATTTGTGTCTAACACCTTACTTGAGTGTGTAGGAAATTAATATATTAAATTAATTTATTAACTCTTCAAAGAGTATTTTTGATAGAAAAAAAGGGATAAATCAACAAGATGTAACCGAATAACATGGAGGAAGTTTATTGGTGAAACAAGGAAGAATGTTGGTTGATCAAAGTTTCAAATTGAAGAAATGACGGGCTGAAGAGTTTGAGAAATAGAATCAACTTAGTTGACCAAGACTGTTGACTAACTGCTTTCTACCAAGATCTGTAAACTAGAAATAGAATCAACTTAGTCGACCAAGTCAGTCGAGTAAGTGCACTCTGTCTGAGATTTGAACCAGAGCACTACAAGACAGATTAACAGCTAGAACTCATCCTCAACTGTTTTCAATGGATATAAACTGCCAAACTGCCATCAGAGGTGCATCTCCAAGTATAAAAGGGTCTTCCAACAATGAGAAACAAGTTTTGAGAAGCCTTGAATGAGATTTGAGCTATAGAAAGTTGAAAAAACCTGAAGAGCTTCACTGCATTTGTCTGCACTTAAATGCCTACTCTTTACAATTGTATTTATCACTCAATCTTGTTCCACTCAGACCAACCAGTGATCATAAATACCTTCTTTTACTACTTCTCTTATATTCTTAGAGTGAAGGAGTCACTCTAAGGGGTTGTTCAAGCTTGGGATAGCTTGATTGTTGTAGGTTGCAGTCGAGCTTTTGAAAACCACATTGGGTTTTAGTTGAGCCCGTGAAAAACTAGTGTAAAAGGTTGTGGCTAAGCCATGTAAAAGCCATTGTAAAGCTTGGTGAAAGCTTGTGAATTTCATCAGTCCATAGTGGATTTGTTGGAAAATCCTTGGTTAGATAATCAAGGTAATGGATGTAAGTCTTGGACCGAACCACTCTAAATTGTTGTGCATCTTATACTTTGTTTTTATTTTCTTAAGTTCTGAAAATTAGTTTCCAATATTGTTAAGAGCCAAATTGTGCTATTCACCCCCCCCTTTAACACATATTATAGGGACCAACAATTGGTATTATAGCTAGCTCCCTGTATTAAGGCTTAACATCTTTTGAGAGGATCCAAATGGCACAATAAAAATCAGTAGTGGCTGAAGGACAATCAACAAACAGACCACCTCTGTTTGATGGCTCTAATTACCCTTATTGGAGCACTAGAATGTCAATTTATATTAGGGCTATAGATTATGAAATGTGGGACATCATAACTGATGGACCCATTATGCCCTCAATCGTGAATGTAGTGACAAATAAGTTGATGCCCAAGCCAAGGTTTGAATGGACTAAGGCTGAAACTAAGAAAGTTCAAATAAATTTTAAGGCCATCAACACATTACATTGTGCCTTGAACCCCACTAAATTTAACAAAGTCTCAAGCTGTACAACAGCTAAATAAGTATGGGAGAAACTTAGAATAATCCATAAAGGGACTTCCCAAGTC
This sequence comes from Theobroma cacao, assembly GCF_000208745.1. NCBI lineage: Eukaryota > Viridiplantae > Streptophyta > Magnoliopsida > Malvales > Malvaceae > Theobroma > Theobroma cacao. Next base: position 9,127,488 of record NC_030855.1, read on the forward strand.
AAAGAGTCCAAAATTACTCTCTTAACACATAGTTATGAAATGTTCAAAATGGAGCCTAGTGAAGACATCACCAGCATGTTTGATAGGTTTACAAACATCACAAATAAATTAAGTTAGCTAGGCAAGCCTATCTCGGAACATGAATTAGTTAAGACACTACTTAGAACCCTACCAAAATCTTGGAAGCCAAAAGTGACTGCCATTAAAGAGGCTAAAGATCTGAACATCATCACACTTGATGAGATTTGTGGTTCTCTTCTTACTCATGAGCTAGATCTTAAGGAAGAAGAAGAAGAAGACCGTAGGGAAGCAAAGGAAAAGAAAAACGTTTTGCACTCAAAGCCAATATCCTTGAAGAAGAGTTGGAAGAGCTTTCCTGTGATGATGATGAAGAATTAGCTCCAGTTGTGAGAAAATTCAGAAAGCTAATGAGTAGAAGAAATCGAAGGCGAACTAGAAGAGTTTTCAGGAAAGACCAAGGTGCCTCATGGAAAAACAGAAACAAAATTGACTCCAACAAAAATGAGGAGCTCATTTGCTACAAGTGCAAGAAATCTGGTCACTTCAAGTCTGAATGTCCATTGTTGAAAGATGAAACTCCCAAGAAACATAAGAAATCCAAGAAAGCAATGGTGGCTGCTACATGGTCGGATAGTGACACTTCAAGCTCTGAAACTGATGATGAAAAATCTGAAGAAAGACCAAATATCTGTTTAATGGCACAAGAGGATGAAACAGAAGTATCCTCATCCCTCTGCATTAATTCTTATGATGATTTACAAGATGAGTATGAGTGCTTGTATGATGAATTTGAAAAACTTTTTTCAAAATACAAATCATTAAAGAAAAAGGCTGCATTACTTGAAAATGATTTGGAACAAATCAAACAAGAATTCACTTCTGTTTTTGAGCAAAGAAATATTTTACAAATTGAGTTAGAACACTCAAAAACATACTTTGAGGTTTTAAAATAAGAGCTGGAAAACAAGTCTAAAGCTTTGCAAATAACTCTTGATAAAAATATAGCTCTTAAATGTTTGAAAAATGAATCTTTAAAAAGAGATGCATACCACAATAAAAATTCAACTAAAGTATTACCTAAATGGTATAATTGTGGTAAACATGGTCATTTATCATATTACTGTTTTAAGAAAAGAAAAGTGCAGAAAGTCAAGAAAATTTGGGTTCCTAAGGGATCCATTGTTGCAACTAACACTCAAGGACCCATCAAAGTATGGGTACCTAAAAAGAAAAACTGAAATTCTATTTTGTAGGTTGAGCTGGACTTAAAAGAGACATGTCCAAGAGCTCAACTCAAAAAGAAACAGCCTTGGTACTTGGACAGTGGCTGTTCACGGCATATGACAAGACATGAAATGCTATTTGCTCTATTGGATAAAAGAAAGGGAGGAACTGTATCCTTTGGAGATGATTCAAAAGGAAGAATCCATGGTATAGGTACGGTTGATAAGAATTCCCAAACTTAAATAAGTCATGTGTTGTTGGTTAACGGCTTAAAGCATAATTTACTAGGTATTAGTCAATTATGTGATAAAGGATTTAGAGTGTGCTTTGATTCAACTAAGTGTGAAGTGATAGATATGAGTACAAATAAAATCTCATTTATAGGAAATAGATTAAAGAATATGCATGTAATTTTTCTTGAAGATCTTGAAGTAAATAGTGAAGTATGTCTTATTGCAAATGCTAAAAATGATAGTTGGCTATGGCATAGGAGATTAGGACATGTGAGCATGCATACTATGTCCAAATTAATTAAGAAAAGTCTTGTTGCTGGACTACTTGAGTTAAAATTTAAAAATGATAGGATATGTGATGCTTGCCAACTAGGAAAACAAGTTAGGACATCCTTCAAGTCTAAGAAGATTGTGTCAACATCTAGACCTCTTGAATTGCTTCATATTGATTTATTTGGTCCAATAAGCACAACTAGCTTAGGAGGAAAATCTTATGGCTTTGTAATAGTTGATGACTATTCTAGATATACTTGGGTGTATTTTCTTGTCATAAGAATGATGCTCTTCAAGCATTCTTAAGTCATTGTAAGAAAGTAGAAAATGAAAAAGGACTAGCCATAATTAGCATAAGGAGTGATCGTGGAGGAGAATTTGAAAATGATGAGTTTGAAAAATTTTGCAATGAAAAGGGGTTGGATCATAATTTTTCTACACCTAGAACACCCCAGCAAAATAGAGTTGTAGAGAGGAGAAACCAAACCTTGAAGGAAATGGCTAAGACCATGCTATGTGAGAACAACCTACCTAAATATCTTTGGGCTGAGGCAGTAAATACAATAGCTTATATTCTTAATAGAGTCTCAATAAAACCCTTGATTTCAAAGACTTCATATGAACTTAATAAAGGTAGGAAACTAAATATTACTCACCTTAGGAGTTTTGGCTGTAAATGCTTTGTATTGAACAATGGAAAATAACCCTTAGGGAAGTTTGATGCAAAGAGTGATGAAGCATTATTTTTAGGATATGCTTTAAACTCAAAGACCTATAGAGTTTTTAACAAAAGGACCTTAACCGTTGAAGAATCAATTCATGTAGTTTTTGATGAGTCAAATGCATTACAAAAAGAAGTTCATGATGATAATGATGAGGTAGAAGTCCTAGAAAAACAAATGGAAGAAATTAGCTTAGAAAATAATAAAAATAATGAAGAAAGCTCACCTAGAAGAGAAAATGAAACTCCACCTCTAGAAAATATGCAAAGAGCAGAAAATCAGCATGATGATCTACCAAGGAGTTAGAGATTTGTAAGAGATCACCCACATGACCAAATAATAGTTGACATTTCACAAGGAGTTAAAACTAAGAAAGCAACTAGAGAAACTTGTGAGTTTTCAGCTTTTATATCTCTAATTGAACCAAAAAACTTTAAAGAAGTTGAAAAAGAGGAAAAGTGGATAATGGCCATGCAAGAAGAATTTGATCAATTCACAAGGAGTCATGTATGGTCATTGGTACCTAGACCTTCAAATCACCCTATTGTTGGTACAAAATGGGTATTTAGAAATAAGGTAGATGAGCAAAGAAATGTGGCTAGAAATAAAGTTAGGTTAGTAGCAAAAGGATACAACCAAGAAGAAGGAATAGATTATGATGAAACTTTTACTCCGGTTCCTAGGGTTAAAGCCATAAGGTTGTTGCTAGCTTTTGCATGTTTCATGAATCTTAAATTGTTCCAAATGGATGTAAAAAGTGCAATCTTAAATGGATTAATTCAAGAGGAAGTATATGTAGAACAACCACTTGGTTTTGAAGACTTTGAAAAACCTGATCATGTTTTCAAACTTCATAAAGCCTTGTATGGATTGAAACAAGCTCCTAGAGCTTGGTATGAAAGGCTTTCAAAATTTCTAGTTGAAAAAGGGTATGATAAAGGCAGCATAAATACTACATTGTTCATTAAGAGATATCTAAATGATTTAATTGTTGTGCAAATATATGTGGATGATATTGTATTTGGTGCAACTAATGAAGCTTTATGTAAGAACTTTGCAAAGGAAATGCAGGGTGAATTTCAGATGAGCATGATGGGAGAGTTGAAATACTTCCTTGGTCTTCAAATCAAACAAAGTGAGGAAGGAATCTTCATCGACCAAGAAAGATATACTCATGATATGCTCAAGAAATTTGATATGCTAAAGTGAAATCCATTTCCACACCAATGAGTCCATCCACCAAACTCGACTTAGATTAAAAAGGTCAAAGCTAACAATTGCTAAAGGATGTAGATCAAAAGCTCTATAGAGGTATGATTAGCTCTTTTCTTTACTTAACAGCAAGTATCACACCTAACAGTTGTTAAGAGAATTTTTAGATACCTCATAGACACTCAAGAACTAGGAATATGGTACTCCAGAGACACAACTCTTAGCTTAGTTGGATATTCAGATGCTGACTTTGCTGGCAGTAGAACTGATAGGAAAAACACTAGTGGAACATGCTAATTTTTAAGAAGGATGCTTGTGTCTTGGTCTAGCAACAAGCAAAACTTAGTGGCATTGTCTACAGCAGAGGCTGAATATGTATCATTAGGTAGTTGTTGTTCACAAATCCTTTGGATTCAAGCAACAATTAAAAGACTATGGAATAACTATGCATAATGTACCAATATATTGTGATAACACAAGTGCAATCAATATATCAAAAAACACTGTGCAACACTCTAGGACAAAGCACATTGAAATTAGACCATTTTATTAGAGATCATGTAGTGAAAAATGACATTAAGATAGAATTTGTGAATACTTTACATCAATTAGTAGACATTTTTACCAAACCTCTGAATGAGGATAGATTCTGTGAGATTAGAAGAAATTTAGGGATGATTAGGGTGAAGGAATTGTAAGAAAACCTTTAGCTCTCACATAGAAAATAGAATACATTCAGTCGACTAAGGAATTCTTAGTCAACTAAGAGTGGCCTAATAGCTTTAAATAATAAGACTTAGTGAGTTTAGAGAAAGAAGAGTAAACAGTGATAACAATTGGGTTTACCGGGTGCACAAAGAATGAAGAAATACTGCCAAAGGTAAATAACCAAACTTTTAGAGGGAAGTTTGAAATTATAAAGAAATAAAATAGGGCAGCACTTAAAAAGAAGGTGAGCAGTTTTTCTAAGTAATAACTGTTGACTACCTCTCCTCCTCTCTCCCCTGAAACCCGTTGCTCTAAAAACTAAAATCTAAATCTTCCTATTTGCCTCTAAAACCAACTCAAACCCTTAGAAATTTCTGGAACCAATATGGCTAAAACATCTCAGGGTAAAGAGTTATCAGAGAAGAAGAAAAGGAAAAGGCCAATGGAGGAAGAAACATGAACGGAAAGTATGAAGAAGAAATTGAAAATAATGCCTGGTTTAGTGAAAAAAATATCCAAGAAACTAAGAGAAAAGAACCAAAAAACTGAGAAGAAGAAAGATAGAGAACCCTCATTCCACAAAGGTACTAGTTCTTCTTCTTCAAAGTTTAGGAATAAGTTGCATGAATATAGGTTCAAAAATATCAAGAATGCTCCAATCTCCTATGGAAAATTTATTGATTGGAAGAGTTTTGAGGAAAATGTCGAAGTCCAAACTAGTTTATCTGAGTACTTTGATGAACTAGAATTAAAAGGTTACAGCATCTTTAAGAATAGGTCTTATAGTCCAAGTCTGGTCAAAGAGTTTTATTCTGGAATTGCTTTGAAAGGAAAGGAATTAATAGATTCTGATGATTATGTAGAATATGGTTTGAATGTTTATCTGAATGGAAAAGAGTTTGTTGTGATTGTTGAGGATTTAGGGAACTTGCTGAAAATAGAATGTAAAGAAAGAGAATTTGAGCTTCCTGAATAATATGATTCGTCCTCATTGTGGGAGATCATCATTGGGAGAAGAGAAAAATAAGAGTAATTTTGGTTTGATAACCAGACCTCATATTAGAATTTTACACTATTTCATAGCAGCAAATATACAGGGTAGAAGTGGAAGCCTTAGCTACATCAGCGTCCAAGACCTCTAGCTGATGGACCATGCTTTTAATGGGGTATCTCTAAATCTGGGAAGATATGTGATTGAAAGATGAGGAGTGCCTGCAGACTTGATAAGGTAAATTTGTCGTATGGGAATGTGATTACATCCCTTGTACAAAAAAAGCGAATATGGGCAAAGCGGTATGATATGGACTTGCTAAAAACTAGAGATCAAGCTATTCATTATGGTAGCTTGGTTAAAATGGGGTATGTACTTGATGGAGAAAGGTTCATTAAAACCTCTAAGACTGGTCCAAGAAAAGAACACATCCTACCTGGTCAATCTGAAGGAGCCTCTTCCAGATTCTCAAATGAAGTAATTTTTAATTTGCTCATAAGGATTGATGGTAAGCTGACTGACCAAGGAGAAAAGCTACAGAAAATTGAAGAGAAAATCATTGATTTGGAAAACAAGCTGAAGGAGAAGGAAAACATACCATCTGAACTTGTGGCTACAGACAATTCTGCCATATCCAGCATTGCACCTGCACAACAAAGTGATAAAGGTTCAGCCAATTCAGCAAAAAAATTTGCTCCTCATGTTGGAAGTTCTGGCATTCAAGTTGAAGGTTCCACTTACAAATCTGCCAGTCCTGCTTTGTAGACTGAGGACTCTCCCCAAGGGATTGATCATTTAGCCAAGACACCCTCTCTTAAACCCTAAAGCAAAAATGATTCAAAATAAGGGACAAAAGTGGTTGGTTCAAAAACAGAGAAACAGCAAACTTGTCCTCCAAATTCAGATGAAGTTTCCATTATGGATATCTTCCATCAAATGGTAAATGAGGGATAAGCTGAAAAAGACATTGCTAGGACAGAACCAAAAAGGGATGGTGAAGGTGTAGGAAAAGGAAAGAAACCTGCATCAGCTGCCAGAGCAAAGGCAAAAGTAGGGAAAGCCAAGGCCACTGCAGCACCACCAATTGAGGTAAAACCACGAACCAAAGGCAGGAAGACTATGGCAACCAAAACAGCTTTTCTCAAGAGAAGAAAGTCTTCCAAGTTGGTAGAGAAATCCAGACCAGTTTCAGCCTCTTCTCCAATCCTTGTCTCAAACAAGTCCTCACTAGAACCTTCCTAAAGATAGTCATCACCTCTCCTAGAGCCCTTTCCTTTTCCTTTCAACCCTTTCTACAACACTGAATCCTCACCCTCTAACAAATCACATGAATGAAGCCCCTCCCTTTGATGCTGACAAAAAATGGGGAGTAGAATTGGTGCAGGAACTAGAGAATAAAAGTGCAAGAACTAGAGAATAAACTTAAAAAAAAAATTTTAGGGTAGAGGAACCAAGAAGGAACCTAAGAAAGGAAAGAAGGTAGAATCTGGGGTGAATGAACTTAGAAAAATAGGAGATAGGAAGCAAAAATAGTCCAGGGGTAGTTTTGAAATACTTGTTGATTAACTGTTCTTTGTACCATGGTGGCACTTAAACACCTAATTCTAACTTTGTTATTTATGTGGTTGTATGTGAAAAATGAATGCTAATATGACTATGTTGTTTAATTGCTAAAAATTGAAGTCTATTGATATTTTGCTATTTTTTGTATTTTGACTGTCATGAACAAAATCTATTAGTGCTATGTTGATATTGATTTACATGCTGATAAATGATTTTTGTTATGGCATTGTGGATAATTTATGTTTGAAAATAGATATAGATGGTGTGAATAGTATATCAATTGAAACATGAATGATGTGATCAAAATTTGAAATCAATAAACTGTTGACAGTTGCTGGACCATTGATGAAAATTTGTCAACACTTAAAGCTGAGAGTTTAATGATGATCTGTTAATACTTACTTGCTGCAAATCACTCTATGTTGCTGAACATATGTATACTCTAAATGTACAATATCATTTTCTATATGACGAGAATAAAATTGGCTGAAAGAACATAAGCAAAATATGCACACACTAAGGGAAAACTTATTCTTAGGAGGAGCAATCCTCATTTTTTGCAGAAAACTAAAAGAATTAAAATGACACTATGCTGTTAATCAAGCAATGTTTTGTCATCATCAAAAAGGGGGAGATTGTTTGCTCCATTAGTTTTTGATGATAATAAAACATTCCCATTTATTTGTGTCTAACACCTTACTTGAGTGTGCAGGAAATTAATATATGAAATTAATTTATTAACTCTTCAAATAGTATTTTTGATAGAAAAAGAGGGATAAAATCAAGAAGATGTAATTGAATAACATGGAGGAAGCTTGTTGGTGAAACAGGGAAGAATGTTGGTTGATCAAAGTTTCAAATTGAAAAAATGGCAGGCTGAAGAATTTGAGAAACAGAATCAACTTAATCGACCAAAATAGTCGACTAACTACTCTCTGCCAAGATCTGTAAAATAGAAATAGAATCAACTTAGTCAACCAAGTCAGTTGACTAAGAGCTCTCTGTTTGCAATTTGAACCAGAGCACTACAAGACAGATTAACAGCTAGAACTCATCCTCAACCGTTTCCAACAGATATAAATTGTCAAACTTCCATCAAAGCTACATCTCCAAGTATAAAAGGGTCTTCCAACAATGAGAAACAAGTTTTGAGAAGCCTTGAATTAGATTTGAGCTATAGAAAGTAGAAAAAACCAAAAAAGATTCACTGCACTTGTTTGCACTTAAACGCCTACTCTTTGCAATTGTATTTAGCAGTTAATCTTGTACCACTCAGATCAACCAGTGATCATAGGTACCTTTTTTTTCTACTTCTCTTGTATTCTTAGAGTGAGGGAGTCACTCTAAGGGGTTATTCAAGCTTGGGATAGATTGATTGTTGTAGGTTGTGGTTAATCCTTGGAAAACCACATTGGGTTTTAGTTGAGCCTGTGAAAAACTAGTGTAAAAGGTTGTGGTTGAGCCTGGTAAAAACCATTGTAAAGCTTGGTGAAAGCCTATGAATTTCACCGGCGCATAGTGGATTTGTGGGAAAATCCTTGGTTAGATAATCTAGGTAGTGGATGCAGGTCTTGGACCAAACCACTCTAAATTGCTGTGCATCTTTTACTCTGTTTTTATTTTTTTAAGTTCTGGAAATTAGTTTTCAATATTGTTAAAAGCCAAATTGTTCTATTCACCCCCTTTTAGCACATATTATAGGGACCAACAAAATCTATCACATGCAAACTTTAACTATACTAATTTCCTTGAGCCATCAAAGGAAACTAGCTTGGTCAAACCTAGGGGATTACATATAAGAATCTTCAAACTTTGCCTGTAATTATGAGACCTCAACCCATATAGGCTCATAACTATGCATAGATGCAATAACACGAGTTAGGGGTAGTTTCATCATTTCCTCTAAAAAGCTCCCAAAAGAAGGTTTTATGATATTTTAAGGTCTAAATAGGCATAAGACCGAATAAATAATGTGTAATGATGAAAACATGAAGAAAACTAGAAGTTTCGATAATTTTCACAATAGGGGCAAAATGGTTATTTTGCACCTCGACTCAACATTTTAAGTTTTCATAAACCTGAGTAGTTTAGATCATTGTGGACCTTGTCCCAGTGTCAAAAAAATAAAAAAATTACACAAAGGATTGGACAAGAACAAGTTAACTTGCTAAAGGGCATTTTCGTAATTTCAAGGGGAGTTGGATAAGTATGAGCTATAAATATCTTTCTTCCAACAGCTTCCTCATTCTCCAGCAGCTTTTCTTCTTCTTCTTCCTTCTTCCCTCTCATGTTTCTTCATCCTCCATGGCAATCCTCTTAAAGCTTTCATAACTTTCTCTCTCTAGCTCTAATTTTCATGCCTCGATGCACTTTTTCATGAAATCCTTGTGCTTTTTCACTCTCTCACTTTAAAACCCTTGAAAAATCCCACTTTCATATGTTCTCTCACTAGCTAGGTGTTTAGAAAGAGAAAGAGAGAGAAAGCTCTCATAATAGCTTGGAAATTTATTGGAAAGAATTTCAAAGTTTCAAGCTACTAAGGTGAGTAGGGGGTGTCAATTTTAAAAATTTTCATAAATATATACCTATAAGTATGATTTATTTTAATTGCTAAAATTATGGATAGCATGTGTTGGCAAATATTTTAGGGAATTGTGAATGTTTGTAGTTGAAGTTATCCATTCATTTCAGAGTGATTAGAGTAGTGAAAATAGATAGCCATTTAAATGGCAATTTGAAGCTAGCTAAGAGAAAGCTTTAGACTTTATAAGTATGTGAATTGACAAATTGGTGATGCTAATGTGATGATAGGTTCCAACGAAGCCCCATCATTCCATTTGGACAATTAGGGAAGTTAGGATCGGCTAAAGGCTCAAATAATACCGGTGAGTGGACTTGCATTTCAAAATTTGTTTTGGGAATGTGAATGTAATTGTACAAATATTTGAAAGATTTTATCCAGCTTTTCTTAAAAAATGTACCTTGGGAATAAGCCTTTGGTGAAGTGTTTTCATCTTGTGAAAATGTGCTATATAAATGGTTTATGTGTTATCACAATATAATGATATGTATAATATGCATTGGGTGTTTCTTTTCTATGTTGATGTGGACCTGGCTATGTGGGAGTAGGAGTGCACATAGGCCGATGATGACCTAGATATGTGCGAGTAGGAGTGTGCATAAGCCGATGATGACCCAACTATGTGCGAGTAGGAGTGCGCATAAGCCGATGCTGACCCAGCCATGTGCTAGTGGGGAGTGCACATGAGCTGATGATGATGGGAGATTGTGCATGATGATGGATATATATATATATATATATATACATATATAGATAAGTGTGTCATGGAAAGTTCATGAATATGTATATGGTTGAAATGCATATGAAATTTGTCATGTGAACAAGGTGGCCTTTTCTTGAGGAAATGGGAAATTTTTACTGGTGTCCTATTTCTCGCTGTAGAGAGATTCATTCTCACTACAGTGAGAAGCTCTCGGGTTTTCGAGGGTTTCACCAAACATGGTTCTCGTTGCAGCGAGAAAGTTTGTGTTTTATGGCTTGAATCTCGCTGCAGCGAAAAACTTTTTGTTTCGCTTAGTATCTTGATCGATTGCTACGCTATTTCCACTTCTTTGGTACCATAGTTGAGCATGGACTTCAAACATTAAGGAATAAACAAATTAAGTTTAAAATGAGGGGTTTGGTGAGAAACCCTCGGCCAGTTGATAATTTAAGTCAAATGTCGCTGCAGCGAAAATTCATTTTCGTTGTAGTGAAGACCCGTCGTCTACTTGACTTGAATAGCATGAAAGTTATTCAAGTTTTCATTCTTCAAATCTTTTGTTGAGTATGGACCCTTTACATTAAGTGATTTAATCAATTGCGGTTTTCTTGAGGGGTTTTGATAAGCACTAAATTAAATTTCATTGTTTTGAAATAAGTGCATCATGATTTTTAAATCCTTCCTTACCGTTGCTTGTTCCCTTCCTTGTTCACTCACTGCGTTTATAGTCACCGTTTTCAACTTCATGTTTTCAGATCACGAGGCAGCTAGTAACTAGGTCAAAGTGTCTTCGTATATTCGACCCTTGGTAGGTGTCTCGACATTCAGTAGCTGTACATTCGTCCGAGTCTCTCCACTGGAAGTCGAGTACTCTTTTGTTGTGTATAGACAGACCCAATGTAAATTATTAAGACATGTGTTTAGACAACACATGTATATTAGTTGGTAATGCCATTTTAAGTTGGCAATGAATAGCATTAACTAGATTCTAAATTATGAAATGTGACTTTAGTAATTTGATGGAATAATGAGCAGGATAATATAGCTAGGCTTGCTTGGGCTTAATGGGCTATGTCCATTGAGCCCTCGCGTCTGTCATGGCCTAGGATTTAGGTTGTGACAGTAATCTCCTTGTCCTTCTTGGCACCTTGGATCTCCATCATCAATTTTTCTAAAATTCAATTCCTAATCTACCCTAATTCTAATTACATTTGAATGTAAAAACCTCGAGTTACATTCGAGGGGAGTAAGATAAGGAAAGAATTTTACAAACTGAGATAAAGAGATAAGGCAGGACATGCAAGCCCTATTTCAAAAAAACCAAAAATATACATTCAACCATAGCATAATCATATTAGGCCTAAGTCCATAATCATTCACATATATTCATCAATATGAATAAATTTTAAAGACATGTCTTATTCAAATTGTTAATCATATGAGGTATTTGAGATTGGCAATTTTCAACATTTGAATTTTGCCAATTTCAAATTTTCAAATAACCATTTAATTCCATATATATGAAAACTTCTTTCATATATGGTAAGTATTACTAATCAAAATTAGTAATTTATCCATTCCTACTCTTCTTAGGATTAGAATTAAATTTTTATTACAAATTACAAATTAAAACATTTTTAATTTGTGCTCCTAAACATTTTACACAACTTATTATTAATCTCATTTAATTAAAGATTGAATGTCTATTATTACCTAATCTTATTAGGAAATAACTTAGGCAATTTAATCTTTAAATTTAATGTCAGATTAGAATTATCTTCTTGTAAGAAGTCAATTCAAAATAAAATTTGTCTATACATATTAAGACTCCTATTACTCCTAGGAATCTAATTCCTAAATTATTTAAATTTTGACACCCTTAAATTAAGGAATCACATTCCATAATTTATGAAATAAATTATCAATCTTTACAGAACATATCCAATAAACATTTAATTAGCTAATGAAGATATTTTAACTTCCATGATTTTAGAAATCACATTTCTTTATTTGTCGATGTTAATGTATCATCTTTGACATGTTTAATTTTAGGAACCATATTCCTTAAATTGAATGTTTCAAAAAATCAACATAATTGTGGAACCAATTCCACAACTTATCCTCAGCCAATTAACTAATTTAATTGATCATTTATTGGTGTAAAATTTTGACAAATTCTATGTCTTAACCAAGACAGTGTCCTGCTACAGACAGTAGCAGACATGTCCTAATTACATGGCATTATGGTGTTGTATCTTTAGGAATTTAATTCCAATAAAATTTATCCTTGGAATTCTAATAAACTTGTGAAACTATTCTAGAATAAATTGTCACAAGTTAATTCCAATAAACTTGTGAAACTATTCCAAAATAAATTTTCAGGATTTTAGGAGGTGATTTGGCCATTCAAAAAATTCAAAAACCATGACCTTTATCTGCAAGAGGCAGAATTGGCTTTTGAGCCCTTTTGAAATTCTTTGTGACTAAAAATTAGGAATTTAATTCCTAATAAAATTTATCTTGATATATAACTAATGGAACTATTCTAGAATAAATTTTCAGGATTTTAGGAGGCGTTTTTGGCTTCCAAATAAATTCAAAATCGTGACCTTTATCTGTAGAGGCAGTTTCGGTTTTGTCTTTCTTTTAAAGCTATTTGGTGGCATAAAATCAGGAATTTAATTCCCAATTAAGTTTTCCTTGATAGACAACTTATGGAAAAATTCCACAATAATTTTCTAGGATTTTAGGAAATGTTTTTAGATGTCAAAAAAAATTAAAAAACGTGGCTTATTGCTGTAGAGGCGGCAACAGTTTTGACTCCACCAACTCAGTTTTATGAAGGCTTAATTCTAGGTATTTAAATCCTTAAAATTCTTGGCAAAAATTTGGATAATTTATGGAACCTTTTCATAAAAAAAAATCCTCAGCCAATTGGTGTAACTAATTGTACAAATTTAGGCCTTTATTGGTTGCCAGGCCAAACAAAACCGTGATTGTCACTGTTGCAAACAGCAACTGTTTTAGCCACATTTTGGTAACTTTACCTCCACCATTAGCCACACATAATCACCCATCTTGGAACATTTCCAATGTGTATTGATCTCTTAATTTTCTTGCATTTTATGAAGCACTTAAGCCTCACTTTTATGGCTGAAAATGGACCAATACCATGGCTAGACAAAATCGAATTCTACCATTTAAATAACACCACAATGTCATAAGATCGAATCTTTATTTGTTAAATTAATTTGTGCATCTCATGCACTTGTTAATCTGCAATATTTTGACATTAAAATGAGATTAATATTATGACAAATAAATTTTAAAATTTACAATTACAATCTATCTAGAAATCAAAATAACTAGAACAAATTGTAAAATTTTAAAACTTGCTAAATTGTGTAGAACAAAACCCGAACACCTCATATTCCTTTTCAACAAGGCATTAACAACAATAGACATAAACATGTGTTAAAATCAAACCAAGGAAGGCTCTAATACCACAGATGGGATTGGCTATGGATGGCATGCTCAAAATACGCAGCAGAAAGAAAATTAAAAACTTTATAACTAAACAACGAAACATGCCTCCACCCATGGATCACCTTGGTGATATTTAACACATGATAGCACAAAATAAATTATTGTTTAGAAAGTTACCTTGCCATGTAATTTCGTAATCATGATGGCACTTTTTGAAGCAATCCTACGAACACCACAAAGAGCAAAAACCTAACCAATCAAGTGCTTGGCCTCCAATGGTAGTACACACGATTGCACTTGAACCTTCAACAAAGGAAGGAGTTTTTAACTATACTTTGTGCTAGCAAAGAAGACAACAATTGTCTTTTTTTTTTTTTTCACAATCTTAGCCAAACCTTTCTCGAAAATTGCTTCATAAGCAATTTTTGATTTCACACAAAGGGAGTGGTGGCAAAGAAAGAAATCGTTTTTCTTTTTCTGACAAAAACTACGTTTTCTTCAATTGTGAAAAACTCTCTTATGGAAAACAGTTAAAAGGTGACTTATATAGTTAAGTTAAAATAACTTCAATTTTGCAATTAAGCCCTCAATATTATAACACTTTATAATATTGGGCCTATTACTTAATTAAACTCTTTTAATTAAGTCATTGGAAATTAAAATCAAAATTAATTTTCTTTATATTTTGCAATCAAGGCCCTATAATTATAACTATTTATAATTATGCCAAAAACTTAATTAAACTCTTTTAATTAAGTTTATAGAAGTTAATTACCTAGCATGTGATTTAAGTCTAACTTAAATTGTCACTCTCCTAATTTAATTCAAATGCAATCATTGTGTGTGACCCATTAGATTCCCAACATGTTGGCAATGGAATTGATTAACGATTTAATTGATTAATATAAATTTCAATCAATTAATTTATAATCAATTCCATAGACCAAGATTGGCATCTAGCAATGCATCATGGCCACCCAATTGTTGGGAGAGTCAAAGGGTTCTTTAACAACCTTTCAGTGTATAGTCTATCAGTGTAATTGATTCCCTCATCATATATCTCAGAGATGATAAGAGCTTGGTACAGTGTCCACTCTTATTGACCTCTATATTTGTTCTTGCAATTATAGCATTAGCTTAATAGAGAGTTATGAAACCTTTTTCATAATTTCCATGTCGCCTTGGCCAATGACTTCAATAAGATAATGTTAACCAAGAACTGATAGGATATGTCCTCTAAAACACTTAAGGTGATGATTACTATCTTGACCACTCATTTACCTTCACATGCTTCATACTATACCCAAAAGCATCCTGTTTTGGCATCCTTGGTTAGGCACCCGTTGGGATGAAATCAAAGCATAACACTACACACATAAGACAACTTAATGTCTCAAGTCTAGGGAGTATTTACACAGCTGACACATGAGAAGTGTTGCATAGACACTAGAGTGTTTTACCAAAAGCATTTTCATGGCGAGTCATGTTCAGTGAACTTGCTCTCTTAGGCAAGCACCTATATTCTAGTTCCAAGTATTTCTATACTTTAATCTATGAGATTGATTACCTACTTCCAAAGTAAGGAACATAGAATATACCAGTCTTTAAGCATCATTGATGTCTAGTCTCAATGATACATTAACCAGGAACATTTTGAGATTATGCTTTGATGCATAGGACTCTCATAACTGCAACCCATTACAGTTTCCTTGCAAGGCATATTGATCTCATGGACTTCATATAATTAGACTTATAACTCATCATAATTAATGTCTTATTGATGAAGGAAAACCTCTAATCATTCAACTTGAATGATACTGTTGCATGATTGGAATCAAGCCTCAACCAATCCTAATTGGCTGCAGGGCTTATCCCAACACACAACTCATGTGACAAGGAGAGCACAAAATGCTTGGTACCTTGTCATCATTTAAGTCCCATCGCACACACTACTGAAGCATTGGGGTGATTATCTCATGTGAGAGGAATAATTTATAAAGCCAACAGACTATAATTACCTTAAATATGTGCCCTAATTAATTAACAACATTTGATCAAATGTTTTAAAATAGACTTAATTTATTAATTGTTCAAAAACAATAGTACATGAATATCAAATGTGTAATAACCCTAAACCGTTAATATGCTTTTGGAAAGCATTTCTAGCAATACGTTTAAGGAATGGGTCTGCTAACATATCAGTTATGCAAATGCACTTCAACACAACAAGACCTTGCGCAATGATGTCATGAATGCAGTGATAGTGAGTATCAATGTGTTTGGTTTTTCCATGATACTAAGGATCTTTTGTATAAGCTATGGTAGTTGTGTTGTCACTATAAAGTACAACAGCTTCACTAAAAAGCCTAGTAATGTTCAAGCTTTGCAAGAATCTCCTTAACCGAACCACTTCTTGTACTTTAACACAACATGCTACATACTCTACTTCCATAGTGTATAGAGTAGTACAAAGCTGCTTCCTGCTACTCTAAGAGATAGCTCCACCTCCAAGTATAAAAGCATATCTTGAAGTAGATTTTCGATCATCTTTATCACCGGTGCGATCAAGATCATTATATCTAACTAGTTTTAGATTTCCACCTGGATAGCATAAAGCCAAATTAGTGGTTCCTTTTAGATATCGTAGTATCCTTTTGACTGCAGCCCAATGGGTAATCCCAAGATTACTTTGGTACCTACTGACCATACCAACCGTAAAGCATATGTCCGGTCAAGTACACATCATAACATACATCAGATTTCCAACAGCACTTGCATATGACATGCTCACCACTTGTTTCTTTTCTTCTTTAGTTTTAGGATATTGTTCCTGTTGGTATATGCCCTTGAGCCAATTAGATTGATCAAGAAATATATATATATATATATATTGTCATTTAATGCATACTTAATCACATAACTATATGTAATAAAGGTTTTCCTTCATGTTAGTGCAATAATAAGAAATTATGAAGTACTAATTTGATGAAGCCCATGGAACATAAAGGCCTTGCAAGAGAATTGTAAACTTGTTACAATTATGAGATCATTATGCATCAAAGCCATGTTCCTAAAATTGTTCCTAGTCATTGTATTGTCAAGACAGGTCATTGACAATGATCAAAGACTGGTACATGTTAAGCCTCTTTACTTGGGAAGTAAGCAATCGATCTCATAGATTGAAGTATATTGGATACTTGAGGATAACATGTAGGTGCTTGTTAAAGAACGAGTTCACTGAACATGACCCGCTATGAAAACTCCATTTGGTATTTCACTCAAGTGTCTATGGAAAATATTCTCATTTGATAGTCATGCAACTAGTCCTTCGACTTGAGACACCAAGTTATCTTGTATGGGGAATGACATACTTTGATTTCACCCCTACAAGTCTGGAGGTGACCAAATGACTAAATAGGGTGTTTTTTGGGTATGCCACGAAGCATGTGAAGGTGAATGAGTGGTCAAGAAAAGGATTCATAACCCCAAGTGATATGAGGGGATGTATCTCACTTGTTCTCAATTCTTGATTAACTTATATAAAGTATTTGGCCAAAGCTTGATGAATTTAAGGAAAGTTAGTTTTCCAAATTCATAAGGTTAGTCATGAATTATGAGAACTAATATGGAATGTTCTAAGTAGACACTGAGCCACACTTAATGACATATTTGGGATATTTGATGAAAGGACCGTATTGCACTGAAAAGCTTATCACTGAAGGGCTTTGTCAAATTCTTTAATTCACTTTCTAACATTTGGGCGGTCATGATGTATTACTATATGCCACTCATGATCTATAAATATAAATTAATTATCAAATTGATATTCGATTATGATTTATATTTATTGCCAACATGTTAGAAGCCTAATGGGTCACACACATTAAGTGACATGATTGGGATTAAATAAGGATAATTAATTAAGTTAGACTTAATTAAAAAAGACCAAAATAAAGTGGGAAATTAGTTGAGTTCTTATAGACTTAATTAAATTAAAATACAATTGTTGTATTTAGAGTTACAACTTAGTTTGGCTATATAATATGTTATATTAGCAAACTAAAAACCACTTCTCAGCCGTTTCACAAAATAAGAAAAGAAAAATAGTTTTCTTTTTCTGAAAAAAATAAGACTCAGCAAGAATTTTTGGTTTTTTTGTTTTAAAAACAAAACTTACTAGCACAAGTAAAATCCTACCTTTGAGAAAGCCTTATTCAATCACTGTGTGGATTATTGTTAGAGGCCAAACACTTTGGTGGCTAAAGATTTGACAAATCCTAAACGTGAAGAAGCAAAAAAAACTTGATTTAATTGACTCTTCATTACGATATCCAAAGCAAGGTATGTAACTCTTAACTTTATGAGTGCTCATAATTAATTTGAAAGTTACATGAAAAACATGAACATTGATCTTGTAGAATTCGACTGCTTCTTTGATTAAATATTATTTTATTTTTTCACTACGTTATAATTTTAATATATTGCTTATTTTCATGTTTGAGCATGAGGTCAAATCCCAGCAATTCCATGCTGAGATATAAGCCTTTCTCCATTGAAGTGTCTACAGGCTTGGAGTTTTGCATATGGAATCGTTCTAAAACCCTTTAAATGTAATTTTCTTAAGACAAACTCAAGAACTTCTTAAAACAATTTCTCAAGATATTAACCCTAAGGATGTATTTAGCTTGCCCCATGTCCTTCACTTAAAATTGGAGGACAACCACTTCTGAGTGGGGAAAATTAACTCCAAGTTATTCCCAGCTAATAGGGTATCATCCACACATAATGAAAGAATAAGGAACTTATTCCCTAATCTCTTTACATATACATAATGGCCCTATTCAATCATCACAAACCCTATGGAAATGATGGCTTGATGAAAATGAAGATACCATTGTCGGGATGATTGTTTCAAGCCATAGATAAAATGTTTCAAGCGACACACTTTGTGTTCTTTTCCTCATTGATTTCTCCATTGAGAAATGTAATTTTCACATCCATTTGGAATAATTCCAAATCTAGATGTGCCTTATAGCCAAGATAAGGCAAATTGACACAAATCTCACCACAAAAGAACATGTCTCTTCATAATCCACACCTTGTTTTTGGGTATAGCCTTTTTCCACTAAATGAGCCTTATATTTTTCAATTGATCCATCCGCTTTACGCTTTACCTTAAGAACCCATTTGTTTTTTATGACTTTGCTTCCAAGTGGGAAGTCAACTAACTCCCATACTTGGTTTTTAGTCATGGATTTTATTTCATCTTCCATAGTAGTAAGCCACTTGTCTAATGATGGCGAGTTTAAAGCTTCCTCATAAAAAGATGGCTCATCAACATCCACAGGAATACCTAAGAAAGACTAACCTTCTGTCTTAAATCATTTATGGGGTATTTGCCCACGTTCACTTCTTCGTAGCTATGAATATTATTGGAGCTCAAACGGTGTACTCCCACTAACCTCAATAGTCTATTGAATAGGATGTGTTTTTGCATTCATTTCCTCATGTTGGGATACACTTTCTTGAGCCTCCTCTATCTTGTAAAGCTCAAGGCTTTCTTTAACCTCAACTATGGTTGGGAACTCATCTTCTAGAAAATCAACATCACGAGATTCCATCTCAATTAGCCTTTCGTCATGGTGTTCCCCATACATCACGTAGCCTTTAGAATATTCTAAACATCTAATAAATGCACATTTATTAGCTTTAGGACCAAGTTTCCCATACTTATGAGATGACTGATGTACGTACCCTGCTAATCCCCAAGGACGTAAGCCTTCCAAATTGGGCTTACTTTCATTCCATAACTCATATGGAGTTGTGAGAATAAAGTTTAAGGGCACATGATTAAGGTTGTATGCTGTGGTCAAATAGGGCATCCCCTTAAAAACTTATTGGAAGATTGGCTTGTGCCATCATTGATCTAACCATGTCTAGTAAAGTACGATTCCTTCTGTCTGCAACACTGTTTTGTTACGGAGTTCTAGGTATCATTAATTATCAACATATTCCTTTTTCCACACATAATTCTTTGAACTAATCATATAGGTATTTGTGACCTCTACCATAAAGCATTGAAAACAATTCAAAGCTTCGGAACAATAAGACAACAAAAATATGGATCCATATCATGAGTAATCATCTATGAATGTAATGAAATAGGATGTGCCATTGCATGCCTTTACATTCATAGGCCCACAAATGTCCGAATGGACAAATTTTAGAAGATGGGTGGCCCTCTTAGCCTCCTAAAAGGCGTTTTGCTAGACTTACCAACAAGACATGGCTCACATGTACAAATTTTAACTTTAGTGAGTCAGCCCAATAGCCTTTTTCTAGCCAATCTGGACATTCTATTTTGCCTAATATGTCCTAATCTAGCATGCCATTTCACAGAATCATTTATAACATCAGAAAAAGAATTTGAAACAAAAGCAACATCATTATTAGAATCCAAATCTAACATAATCAAATCGTCTTTAAAATAACCATGACCAAAAGATATGTTTTCAAGAAATATAGACAAACTATAATTCTCGAAGGTAAAACTAAATCCTAAACCCATCAATGCTAAAACTGAAAGTAGATTACATCGTACGGATGAAGTATGAAGTACACCATGTAGGAGCCATTATTGCCTATTGTTCATTGTGAGTTGGTAAGTTCCTACTCCTAGGACCTCTTTTTGTTTTTCATTCTCCACCATGACAAAGTGTCTACCCATTGTCTACCCATTGTGAGTTATGTGCTTAGTTGCCCCTATATCTACAATCCAACCAAGGAGAGAATGAGCTATAACCACATGAGAACATACATAAGTTCTAAAGTGGTTTAGAGGATGACCCTTCTTAGGCTTGGTGCATTCTTTAGCAAAATGTCCTTTCTTACCACAGTTAAAGCATTTTAACTTAGACTTATCCTTCTTCCCACCATGCTTGCCTCTTTGGCGCTTAGTGACTCCATCACTTTTTATCCTTAGATTTCCAATCTTTCCCTTCTTTTGTTGTCTTTTTCACTAAAGAACATACCTTTTTCGATTTTCAGCTTGAGTTATCAAGGCAGTGTTGTGGATAGCTTTTCTACGCTTTGCCTTAAGGTTTAAATAGCAGGAAATATCATCAAAACTCTTTATCCCTTCGTTATGTGTTAACAAAAGTTTAACATGTCCCCATGAGGACTCGAGGAGTAACCTGATGACAACTAAGACTTGTTGCTCATTTGTGAGATCATAGCCAACTGCTTTCATCTTTCTTATCATGGCTGACATTCTCACAGCCCAATTTTCGGGCCATGACCGGCGCATGGGCCTAATGGGCATAGCGCACTAAGCCTAAGCAAGGTTTATTATATGATCTTGTTCATCATTCCTAAAGCCATAATTCTTAATTCTCAATTATAAGTATTGTAGTAATGTATCATGGCAATCAAATACTTATATTTGTATTATCCTAAAAATAATATCATCCATTGCCAAAGCATAATGGCATCATTAATCAAAATAAACATATATTTTTTATGACTTGTATCTTAGTGATTTACACCACGTATACGTATACACAAGCAAAAAGACTCTTAACTTCCAGCAGAGTGACCTTGGGTGAAGGTACAACTACTGAATGCCATGGTACCTACCAAAAAGACGAATATACATGGACACCTCAACTTAGGTCCCAATTTCCTCCAAATTTGAAAACATGAAGTTGAAAAGAGTGACTGTAAACCTAGTGAGTGAACATAGAAAGGGAACAAGCATTAATACGGGGAGTTTTAGAAAACATGATGCACTTATGTTGAAAACAATGCAATTTAGCTCAATTTCTCGTTAAAACCTCTTAATCTAACTCTTAATCATTTAGTGCCTTAGTATTGAAACATCCATGATCGAATAGGAAGTTAAAGAGTGAAAGTATAGTAAAGTTCAAGCAAGGCAAGCATAGTAGAGCAAATCTCGTTGTAGCAAAAAGGCATTCTCATTGCAGCGAAAATCCAGGTAGGCATTTTACCCAACCACCCGAGAGTTTCTTGCTGTAGCGAGAATGCATTTTTGCTGTAGTGAAATTTTGGGCTAGTTAGGCCCCCAACACCCGAAAGTTTCTCGCTGCAGTGAAATTTAGGGAAATGAAATTAAAAGAATTCTTGTCACAACAAAAATCCATTTTTGGTTGCAATGAAAATTAATTGAAAAGCATTTGTCAAATTTTAATATTCAATATTCAATGCAAACACATAATATTTTCCCTAACCTCTCTATGTATGTGTATACATGCATATAACTCCCATCTCATCAACTCATGTGCACTTGCTCACCGCACATAGTTAGAATCATCTTGTGCACTCCCACACCGCACAAGGTAATATCATCATGTGCACTCCCACACCACACATGGCTTATATGTGAAACCTCGACCTTCATAGTCGTGTAACTCGAGGTGGAACTTATGTTTAAAGGATTAATTTGAGCTAATGATGCTAGTTTTACTTTAATTATAATCATTTTATGTCGTTCTAGGAGTAGGATCAAAAATAATTTTAATTGGTGAAGAAAGGTGCATAATGAACAATAGCCCTATTTGCATATGTTTTGGTTTTTCAAGTATATCTCCCACTAAAAAAGTTCAAATAACATGATTTTTATGCCATTAGAAAGCTAAGAGGTAAGGCTACAACTTTGATGTTTACCACTTTTCCTAATTCTTGCGGTAAAGTGGTCAAATCCTTTATTGAAGTGAAAGGACAATGCCAAAATAACAGAAATTCGCAGAATGTTTGAGCGCCGCAGCGTTAGAAATTGAAAGTTGCGGCCTTTACCGTAAATTCCACAAATGACAAGATTTTGGGGTTTTTGAAGCTAGGACTTTTGGGGGCTACTTAAGGGACCTCTTTAAGAGGATTTTGAACCTTGCCCTAATGTCAAAAGAGTAAAAGATTGCACAAGAACAAGAGTGTGAGACCTCAACCCTTATAGGCTCATAACTACGCATAGATGCAATAACATGGGCTGGGGGTAGTTTCATCATTTCTTCTAAAAAGCTCCCATAAGGAGGTTTTATGATATTTTAAGGTCTAAATAGGCATAAGACCAAATAAATAATGTGTAATGATGAAAACACGAAGAAAACTAGAAGTTTCGATAATTTTCATAACATGGGTAAAAATGGTTAGTTTTGCACCCCGAGTCAAAATTTTAAGTTTTTGTAAATCTGAGTAGTTTAAATCATTGTGGATCCTGTCCCAATGTCAAAAGAATAAAAAATTTTGCAAAGGATTAGAGAAGAACAAGTTAACTTGTTAAAGGGCCTTTTCAAAATTTCAAGGGGAGTTGGATAAGTATGAGCTAGAAATATCTTTCTTCCAGCAGCTTCCTCATTCTCCAGTAGCTTTTCTTCTTCTTCTTCCTTCTTCCCTCTCACGTTTCTTCATCCTTCATGAGAGTCTTCTTCAAGCTTCCACAACTTTCTCACTCTAGCTCCAATTTTCATGCATCAGTCCACATTTTCATGAAATCCTTGTGCTCTTTCACTTTCTCACTTTAAAACCCTTGAAAAATCCCACTTTCATACTTTCTCTCACTAGCTAGGTGTTTAGAGAGAGAAAAAGAGAGAAAGCTCCCATAATAGCTTGAAAAATTTATTGGAAAGAATTTCAAAGTTTTAAGCTACCAAGGTGAGTAGGGGGTGTCAATTTTAAAAATTTTCATAAATATATACCTATAAGTATGATTTATTTCAACTGCAAAAATTATGGATAGCATGTGCCAGTAGATATTTTAGGGAATTGTGAATGTTTGTAGTTGAGGTTATCCACTCATTTTAGAGTGATTAGGGTAGTGAAGATGGATAGCCATTTAAATGGTAATTGAAAGCTAGCTAAGAGAAAGCTTTAGACTTTATAAGTATGTGAATTGACAAATTAGTAATGCTAATGTGATGATAGGTTCCAACGAAGCCCCATCATCCCATTTGGAGAATTAGGGAAGTTAGGATCGGCTAAAGGCTCAAATAATACTGTTGAGTGAACTTGTATTTCAAAATTGTTTGGGGAATGTGAATGTGTTTGCACAAAGCATTCGAACGATTTTATACAACTTTTCTAAAAACAAGTGCCTTGGGAACAAACCATTGATAAATTGTCTCTATGTTGTGACATTTGGCTATTATGGATTCATGCACTACTACATTATTTTGATATATATATATATATATACGAATATGTGTTATGTGATGATATTGACCCGGCTATGTGCGAGTAGGGAGTGTGCATAAGCCGATGCTGACCCAATTATGTGCGAGTAGGGAGTGCACATGAGCTGATGATGAGGGGGTGCTGTGCAGGGTGATGGATATGTATATATATATACATATATAGATATGTGTGTTATAAAAGGTTCATGAGTATGGTATACAGTTTTGCACATGTGTATCTTGCATGTTGAACTTTGGGAATTATTATGTGTTTTATGTTGTTTTTTTGTGATTTTGGCAGAGGGCTTTTCTTGAAATAAGGGAAACTTTTTTTTCTTGCTGCCCTGTTTTCCACTTCTTTGGTACCATAGTTGAGCATGGTCCTTTTTATCAAGTGATTTATTCATTTGGGGTTTACATGAGGGGTTTGATAAGAGCTAAACTAAATTGCATTGTTTTAAAGATAAATGCATCATGTTTTCTTTAGATTTCCCTTATTGTTGCTTGTTCCCTTCCTTGTTCACTCACTGGGTTTAAACTCACCATTTTCAACTTCATGTTTTCAGATCAAAAGGTAGCCGGTAACTAGGTCAAGGTGTCCCCATAGACTGGTATCCATTTGTTGGTAGGTATCAATGGCATTCAGTAGCTACACCTACACTGTGGTCACTCCGCTGGAGGTTCAGAGTCATTTTGTTGTAAATATGTATATGTGATGTAAATTATTAAAGTACATGTTTAGACAATATAAGTACACTTTGATTGGTATACCACTATGAGTGGGAAATGCTTAGTATTATTTTGACTTAAGTTATGAAATGTGACCTAGCAACTTTGATGGAATTATGAACATGTCAATTAAATAAGTTTGCTTGGGCTTAGTGGGCTACGTCCATTGGGCCCATGCGCGGGTCATGGCCCGAAAATTGGGTTGTGACATATATCATCAGTGTGTGCACTCACACAGAACACCACTATCACCGTCATGTGCAGTCCCACACCTTACATGGCATATATCATGAATATGTGCACTCACACAGCACCCCACTATCACCGTCATGTGCACTCCTACACTGCACACGCACTGTTACAATTGTCACCCAATAATGCCATTAAATGCATAACATACACATCAACATAATGTAGAAACACATGCATTCATCACATTCATATTCCACAACATAAAAACGTTTCATCAAGGGCTTGTTCCCACGAAAATTTTAAAGAAAAATAATAAAATATTTCAAGTGGTTCAATCAAGTATATAATCATTTATTCCAAAACATTTTAATGCAAGTCCACTCACTTGTCTTCGTTGGTTCTTTAATCGACTCCAACTTCCACTAATGCTCCAAGTGGAGATGTAGGGTCTCATTGGAACCTATCACACACAATAGCATCACACCAACTCAATTTACATGAATACTATTCCAAAAGTTGTTTCCTACATCAAGTTTTACTAGTTATTCCTAACTAGCTTCCAATTACCATTTGACTAGCCATTACTTTGCACTACTTTAGCTTCACTAGAAATAAATAACCTTCAACAATAAGACAACCGACAATTCTAACCATTGGCCATTCATCAACAACTTAAATTCAAACCTAACTCACTTCTCACCTTGGTGGTTTGTAGTTGAATTCCTTTTCAAAAATTTTCTTCAAGCTACCATGGAAAGTCTTTCTCTCTCTAAAATGTCCAGCTAGTTAAAGAAAGTACTGAGAAAAGACAATTGAGGGCTCTTGAGGTGTAGAAGTGGAAGAACATGAAAAATCCTATGAAAAAGTGTACCAAACCATGAGAATTGAAGTTACTTTGAGAAAGTTATGGAGGTTTCAAGGGATAGCTTCCATGGAAGATGGAAAACGTTTAGTGAGGAGGGAGGATGGGAAGAAGTAGAAGAAGAAGTTGCTGAAAGTGAGGAGACTGGAAAAATTTAATAGTTATCCTTAAAGTTGACAAAGTTCCTTTTATTTACAAAATAACCATTGCATTGTTGAGTTTGCCTTCTTCTTCCCTTTAGCTCAAACTTTTTACACTTTTGACACTGAGAAAAGGTCCACAATAGATTAGAGGTACTCAAGTTCATAAGAGCTTTAAAATTTAGACCTGAGACCCAAAATGACCATTTTACCCTTATCGTGAAAATTATCACAATTTCTATTGTCTTCACTTATTTCATTATTATATACATCATTCGTTTATTTCTTAGGCCTACTTAGGCCTTAATAATATTAGAAAACCTACTTCTAGGAGCTCACCAAAGAAAATGATAAAATTACCCTTAATCTGCGTCATCGTGTCAACCTCCGTTACACACCTATGAAAGTTGAGGTTTCACAAACATAGCCCTTATGTGTTTAGCCATAGTGTGCTTGGAGTCCATCACATATTGATTGATCCTAAGTGTCAAGGCACGAAGCCTTGTAGTTGTGGTTCCACCATACTTGAATTTAAGTTGTTCCCACAATTGTTTGGTAGTTGGCTAGTTCTTAAACTCCCCAATGAGATCATCATGCATGTAGCTTAACTTGGCAAAGCATGCATACGATCTCTCCTATACCTAGTGTTATAGGCCTCTTGATCATGGTGATGCTGGACAGTGTTTCTAGCTTCAAGTGGGTTCATCTCTTTAGTCAGATGATCGAGCAACTCTTGCTCATTGAGAAGATATTGAACCTTCTTATGCTAGATATCATAGTTTTTTCCATCAAGTTTGGCACCTTTGGTCAAATCAGCAATAATTTGTTCTAAAGCCATATCACTACATCATTGCATAAGATTTAATTAGACACATATCTAATTTTCTAATCAATTAAGATTAGACATATTTGATATTTTCTTTTATATTACTAGTTCAAAAATTTTGCATGCATGCTAGAAATCATCACCAGTAGTATAAGGATCAATTAAAATGTTTAATTTAATTTAACCTTGGATTATGAGAACAACTACCACTATCCTTAAGCATGGGAACAACTTTCATTTACCACATAATATAATGAGTTCTACTAAAGAACCTTATTGATATTTATAAGTGCCCATATCCAAAATAAAATTATGCATAAAGTAAGCGCAAAATTACATCCCTTTGCATGACCGTAATAATTAATACAATCCTAGAATAAATTACATCATAAGAAACTTACTACATCAATCTATACAAAAATAAGGATGTTGTCCTTGCTTATACATATTTATTATTTTCGATGATCAAAAACTTCCATATAAATATTATGCATACAAAAATAGCACTAAGTACATCATATTTTTAGATGCTTCCAGGAAATACTATAACAGTCTCCTCGACATAGCACCCTACTTTTGCAATAATTTCGAAGAAAGGGTAGACGAGTCACAAACGGCCTCTCTTAAAACCTAGTCTTCTTTGACAAAACTACTAAGACATATAATCACCGTACAGTCTTTTTGCATACAATTTTACTTAAAAAATAAATAAAATAATTACATCATGCATTTTATAAATTTTACATAGCAAATAAGAAAAATAATTACATCATGCATTTTATAAATTTTACCTAACAAATAAGTAAAATAATACATCATGCATTTTTATAAATTGTACCTAATAAATAAGCAAAATAACTATAAAATATACTTATATGGTACATAATATTTTACAACATATGTAAAATAATTGAATTAACAAACATTTGCTAAATCCATATATATGTTTTAGAAGAAAAATAATTTCTAATATACAACATATAGGAAAAAACTGTGGTTAATTAACATATTAATTAACTCTACTTATAATGCATGTGAATTTAATAAAATAGTAACATGTGAAAAGCATAAATAATATTTTGAATTTTTTTTGTAAAATCTTAATTGCCAAAAAATTTTTTTGGTCAATTTGTAAAAACAAAAACTTATGTGGCAAAAATGCAATTAAGAGAAATATATCCTTTGGTGCCATGTAGCTGCCACATCAGCCTCTTCATGGTAGTGTCCGAACCCTTTTGGTCTTTATTATTTGCCACACTCTCATCTTGCAGATGCTTCCTTGGTTTAGTGGTTGAAGGATACTTTTAAAATCTCAATGACTTTCTTAGTGCAGGTTCGAATCTTGCTATTTGCGATTTCTTTTCTCATTTTTTTTTTGTTTTTCTACCATGCATAAGGCACCATGTGGCCTTAGACCAATGCACTTGTTTGCCTTGGATTAAAGCTTACTCCTTCCCCATATCAGTTTCAACAACTATTACAGATTTATACATAATAAATCAATACCGATAATTTAAATTAAATAAAATCATAATCAAAACATGCTTTCAAAATATACACAAATTAAAAGGATGAAAGCAAGCCAAAACCTACTCTGATACCATTGTTGGGAGGTGGCTTTACCTTTTCGAATTAATATTCCACTCCATTTCTGATCGAATAAGCTTGCCTTACAATTTCTCTTTCGTGCACACAATAATTTCTTTTCTCTCATTCTCATGGAGTGGCTACTAGAGTCCTCCATAAGTAATTACACATTTCAAAACCCTCTAGCCTTTAATGGTGCCTCAAGAATGAAAAGAAAGAAGAAAATAAAAAAGAGTTTTTGGTTTTTCTGACTTACAGAAGAACTTACATTCACTCTTGGCTATGTATTGAAACTAGTATGTCAGTTCACTATTTATAAACGTATTAGGGGTATAGAGATAGAATATATTATTTAAATTTAAACAAATTAAATTTAAATTTATATCCTATCTCAAACATTTATTTACTTATTTTTAATTATTCAATTAAATAATATCATAATAATATCCAATATTAGTTAATTGAATATTAGTTAATTATCCACAAATAATTAATAAAGTTGCATGCTATGTGGACGCACCACATTTAAATGCAACATGTAGGATATTTGTTTATTTTTTATTCACTATGAATGGGTATAGTTTTGCTTATTCAAATATGTTCATAATTTTTTTTATTGTTTGGCCAACAGTTAATTGATTTGTGAATCTAATTGAGACTCTATAGAGAGATTTTAGATTGGACTAAGGTTTGAAAAGTGTATGTTCACATTTCTTAGGTGATCTAATTCGTAAATTAAGTAGACATAAGCTAATTGCCATACATAGCCAAATTAGAACACTAACTTAATGAACCATATTTAATTGATTCCTATAGACTTACAGTGACCCAATGAAGTTAGGTATTTGTGCAAGCATCTCGACGGAGACTTGTATATAGCTTTGGATTCTAGGTTAGTAGAACCACCCATGAATGCAAGTAATAAGATAAGTTGTTATCAAATGAAGTGTTGAATGAACCAATAATCCTAGGTTTTAGTCTATTGCCTTTTACAAGTAATTTTAATTTCTATTAGTTAACTTAGTGCTTGTTTGAATATTGTTTTAATTAATTTTTTGAAAATTTAGCTACTTAAATAAGATTAATTTGTCATAAATTTTAGTTCTTAGTCAAGATTTAGGAACAAATCTCTTTGGGAATGATACTATACTTCATCACTATATTACTTGTTCGATATGTATACTTGTGTGTGTACAATCAACAACAAGTTTTTGGCACCATTGCCGGGGATTTTGATTTCTTTGTTATTTGCTAATATTAAAGTTTACAAATTAGTCTTAATTTAAGTTTTATTTTTGTTTTGTAGTTGTGTTCAGTTGCTGTATGAGAAAAGCAAACTTGGAGACTATACCGTGTGATTCATAAATTGAGAGAATATTTTATACACTTCGACAAGAGAATCAACAAAGTGTTACTCGAATAAATACAATGGCTACTCAACAGGGTGAATAGTAAATCCAAGAGCATGTAGTAGCTGAAAATTCGTTGCTTAAGGGATCATGTTGTTCCTTTGGTACAAGGAATTCCATTGAGCATTCAAGGGCCAACTATTCAAGCAAACAATTTTGAGATTAAGCTGGCGATCATCACCATGATTCAAATCTCAATTCAACTTGGGAGCCTTCCCAATGATGATCCCAATGGCCATGTTTTAAACTTCTTGGAGATTTGTGACATTTTCAAACACAATGGTGTCACAGAAGATGCAATTTGTTTAAGGCTTTTTCATTTCTCATTGAGGGATAAAGCTAAAGCATGGCTAAATGCACTTCGTATTGGGTCAATAATGACATGGGATGATCTTACTCAAAAATTCCTTGCTAAGTTCTTTCTTCTGGCTAAAATAGCAAAAATGAGGAATGATATCACATCATTCATGCAACAAGATTCTGAATTATTGTTAAAAGCATTAGACAGATACAAAGAATTACTTCTGTGTTGTCCTTATCATGATCTTCCAAAATGGCTTTAGGTGCAAATGGTTTGAATGGGTAGGTCTGAACCATCATTGATGGTTCTACAGGAGGAGGTTTAATGTCGAAATCAATAAATAAGGCATATGATTTATTGGAAGAGATGTCTGCAAACAACTACTAATGTTCAATGGAGAGATCAATGCATATGAGAGTAGCTGGAATTCATGATGTATATGCCATGTCAGCATTATCTACTTAGGTAGTAGCTCTAAATAAGACTCTCGAATCTTTTAGTACTAACTTTGTACGAAGCCCTTTTGTAGCTTATGAGTATTATGGAGATAATCATGCCAGTCATCATTGCCTAAGCTTAACAGAGACAATGCAATTTATGGGGAATAGACAATAGTATAATGCCTACTCCAACACTTACAATCCAGGATGGAGGAATCATCTCGATTTCTCTTGGGCTAGCTAATAATCAAGGGGCGTCATCAACTTCATGGCCAAATGCACCTCCGAAATTCTAACAACAAACTAAAGTACCTCTCTCAAAAAATAAGCCAACTATTGAAGAATTGTTAAGGTAGCACATAACACAAAATGATAACATCATTCAAAGTCAAACATTCTTCTTTCAAAGTCAAGCAGCCTCACTTCGAAAACTTGAGACTTAGGTTGGTCAACTTGCCAATTTATTAAATAACCAAACTCAAGGAACATTGCCTAGCAATACAAAGGTGAATCCAAGGAGAGAAAGTAAGGAACAAGTTATGGCAATCACCTTGAGGAGCAGAAAAGAGGTTGAAAATAGTCATCGACAAGCTACCTTTCAAGATAAGCCTGTTGAGAATGAAATAATGATTGAGATAGCTAACAAGCAAATTCAAGAAAAGGAAGCAAGGATAACTTTACCACCACCACCCTTTCCTCAACGCCTTCAAAAACAAAAAGTTGATAAACACTTCTAAAAATTTCTTATGGTATTCAAAAAGTTTCACATCAACATTCCTTTTGCATAAGCTTTAGAGAAAATGCCATCATGTGTGAAGTTTTTGAAGGAAATATTGACAGGAAAAAGGAAATTGGAAGATTTTAGACAATTACACTCATTGTGGAGTGTAGTGCAATAATCCAAAATAAGCTTCCACCAAAGCTTAAGGACCTAAGGAGGTTTTCCATCCCTTACTCAATTGGTAATTTTAATTTTTTGAAAGTGTTGTGTGACTTGAGTGCTGGTGTATCAATTATGCCTTTGTATGTTGCCAAGAGAATTGGACTATAGAAGATTCAATATATTACAATCACCTTGCAACTAGTTGACAAAATGATAAGGCACCTTTGTGGGTTTATAGAGGATGTCTTGCTTAAGGTTGGGAAATTGTACATTCTGGTGGATTTCTTTGTACTTGAGATGGAGGAAGATCAAGAGATTCCAATCATAATGGGACATCCATTCTTGGCCACTACAGGTGTTAGGATGAGCCCTGCAACCAATTGGGATTGGTTTAGGCTTGATTTCGATCATGAAACAAATATCATTCATGTTGAATGATTAAAAACTTTTCTTCATCAATAAGACATCAATTATAATGAGTTATAAGTCTAATTGGATGAAGTCCATGAGATTAGTATGCCTTGCAATGGAATTGTAATGGGTTGCAGTTATGAGATCCATATGCATCAAAGCATAATCTCAAAATGTTCCTGGTCAATGTATCATTGAGACTGGACATCCATAATGCTTAAAGATTGGCATATTCTATGTTCCTTACTTTGGAAGTAAGCAATCGATCTCATAGATTAAAGTATAGAGATACTTGGAACTAGAATATAGGTGCTTGCCTAGGAGAGGAAGTTCACTGAACATGATTCGCCATGAGAAGTGCAATTGGTAATACACTTTAGTGTCTATGCAACACTTCTCATGTGTAAGTTGTGTAAATACTCCCTAGACTTAAGCCAATAGGTTGTCTTATGTGTGGAGTGCTATGCTTTGATTTTATCCGTATAGGCGCCTAACCAAGGATGCCAAAATAGGATGCTTTTGGGTATAGTATGAAGCATGTGAAGGCAAATAAATGGTAAAGATAGGAATCTTCACTTGAAGTGTTTTAGAGGACATATCTTATCAGTTCTTGGTTAACATTAGCTTATTAAAGTCCTTCGCCAAAGTGTCATGGAGATTATGAAAAAGGTTTCATAACTCTCTATAAAGCTAATGCTATAACTGCAAGAACAAATATGAAGGTCAATAAGAGTAGATGTTGTATCAAACTCTTATCATCTCCATGATATATGATAAAGGAATGAATTACACTAATAGACTATACACTAAAAGATTGTCAAAGAATCCTTTGACTTCCTAACAATTAGGTTCATGATGCATTGCTAGATACCAATCTTGGTCTATGGAATTGATCATAAATTAATTCATTGAAATTTATATTAATCAATTAAGTCATTAATCAATTCCATTGCCAACATGTTAGGAACATAATGGGTCACACACAATGATTGCATTTGAATTAAATTGGGATAGTGATGATTTAAGTTAGACTTAAATCACATGCTAAGTAATTAACTTCTATAAACTTAATTAAAAGAGTTTAATTAAGTTTTAGACATAATCATAAATAGTGTAACGACCCCACCCTGGTCGCTACCGGCATCCAAGACTTCTAAAGAATTTTCGCTAAGTCCTGAACAAACGTCATTTAAAACTTCTGCTAGTTTATTAAATACATATAATCAAATCACGTGTGTAAGCAAATATTAATAATTAAATTACTATGTACTTCATTCAAAATTATAACAATTCACATTTATAAATTAATAACATTTTTCAACATCTCACAAATTTTGTTCTAACACAACCCTAAACAGCGAAGAGACTAGGAACAGGGTTAGGAGATGCCTTTTACCTACCCTGCGGTGGTCCGTATGCATCGATAGTTACACGTTAAACTGATCTCTATCTGTAAAAAGGGAAAATAAGAGGGGTGTGAGTCTCATCGACTCAGTGATCATCATCGACCCTATGAGCAGGCGATAAGGGGAAACAAACATAAAGGTGAAATGTTTATAAACCCGAGTAAGCATAGAAAATACATTCCATAAAACCAAGAGATTTGTTTTTATACCTTGCAATTCTTAAAAATAATAATTCCCAAGTAAACATGTATGAAGACAGTTGTATTTAAGATACTAGAAAATCTTTTAACCCCAACATCCAGTCCATATTAAATTTAATGGCAAGTGAAAAATGAAAATTCTTAAATATAAAAAGGCTAATTAATTGATCACCAATGAATAGGTAAATTTCACTTGCCATTAAATAAATAAAAATTTTCAAGTATTAATGCCATGCATAGTAAAATAAAAATCCACAAGGGAACATCATCCTCGGGTAAGTTTAATATAGCCCTTAGGCTTATTCTCTCAAACATCATCACCTACTCGTGGGAAACTACCCACACAACCATATATAAGTCGGGGCTTCAGGTCCCCTTTTTTGCCTACCCGTGGGATCTACTCACGCCACCATATATAAATCAGGGCTTCAAGTCCCCCTTTTTGCCTACTCGTGGGATCTACCCACGTCACCAAATATAAATTGGGGCTTCAAGTCCCTCTTTACCTACTCATGGGAACTACCCATGTCACCAAATATAAATCGGGGCTTCAGGTCCCTCTTTACCTATTTGTGGGAACTACCCACGTCACCAAATATAAATCGGGGCTTCAGGTCCCCCTTTACCTACTCGTGAGAACTACCCATGTCACCAAATATAAATCGAGGCTTCAGGTCCCCTTTTTAAAATCAAATATCGAAAATCATTAAAATTTGAAGCATTTGTAAAACATAATAGTTTGTGAACAATATAATCATAAATCAATGTTGTGCATATTTATCTCAAAGCATGGTATATTTACCAAATCAACTTGCCAAGTGAAATAAATAATTTATCAAGTTTTATGAATCAATACAAAGGCCATTGGCCCAAACATCACACAACCTTGCAAGGTACGATTTTGAAGTAAAAGCCAGTCAAAGGTTTATTTCCCCATATTTAAAAACATGTAGATATATATATCTATTTATATATCTTTTAAAGAAAAGTGGATATAAAATCCTTGTCACAGGCACAAACAACCTAAGGCTTTCTACCAACTCATGTTGTCTACAATTTCGTCAACTATCAAATGTAAGATATATAATATATAATAGGAAAAAAATTTTAAAATCTAGCACCCACTCACATCACAATAGCGGGACGCTACTTCGCTATTGGTTTTTGTGTATATTTAGCTATTTTTTTTTCTTCTTTCTCTTTCTTCTCCTCTAATGCTGCTATTTCTCTCCTTCTTCTTTTTTTTCTTTTTCTTCTTTCTTCCTTCTTCCTTTTTTCCTCTGTCGTTGCTCCTTCTCTCATTCTTATTCTGTTTCTTTCTCTTCTTTTTTCCCTCTCCTTCTTCTCCTCTGTCGTTGCTTCCTTTCTCTTTCTTCTTCACTTTCTTTCTCTTCTTGCTTCCCTCTCATTCTTCTCCTTGTCGTCGTGCTCCCTCTTTCTCTTTTTTTTTTCTTCTCTTTCTCTTTCTTTTTCTGCTCCCCGAAATGCTGCTATCTCTTTTTTTTTCTTCTCTTTTTCCTCTCTCCTTTCTCTCCCTCGGGCCCCCCACTCCCTTCCTTCTCTTTCCTCTTCTGTTTCTTTTTCCCATTTCTTTTTTGTCTTTTCTCTTTTTTTTGCAGCTTGACTTTTCTTCTTCTCTCTCTTTTCTTCCGTCTCCTTTTTGGCTGACCTCCCCTTTACCTTCTTCTTTCTTTTTTTTTCTTCCCTTTTGTCTTCTTATGAGTGGGGTATCACAAATAGTTATAATTAAAAGGCCTTGATTGAAAAATATAAAGGAAATTAATTTTAATTTAATTTTCAAGGACTTAATTAAAAGAGTTTCATTAAGTAATGGGCATGATATTATAATGTATTATAATATTTAGGGCTTCATTGCAAAATTGAAGTTATTTTAACCTAACTATATAAGTCACCTTTTAACTATTTTCCATATAAGAGTTTTTCACAATTGAAGAAAGCCTAGTATTTTTCAACAAAAGAAAATTGTTTTCTCTCTTTGCCACCACTCCCATTGTGTGAAAGAGAAAATTGCTTATGAAGCAATTTTCAAGAAAGGTTCGTCTAAGCATCTGAAAAAGGAAGAAAAAGACAATTGTTGTCCTCTTTGCTAGCACAAAGTATAGTTAAAAACTCCATCCTTTGTTGAAGGTTCAGGTGCAATCATGTGTACTATTGTTGGAAGCCAAGCACTTGATTGGCTAGGGT
This sequence comes from Theobroma cacao, assembly GCF_000208745.1. Taxonomy (NCBI): domain Eukaryota; kingdom Viridiplantae; phylum Streptophyta; class Magnoliopsida; order Malvales; family Malvaceae; genus Theobroma; species Theobroma cacao. The sequence goes on from NC_030855.1 coordinate 9,162,980, forward strand.
TTTTGCTTCTTGTGGTGTTCATGGGATTACTTCAGGAAGTGCCATTGTGGTAATGAAATTACTTGGCAAGGTAACTTTATGAATAATAATTTATTTTATCCTTTTATGTGTTAAATATCGCCAAAGTGATCCATGGGTGGAGGCATGTTTTGGCTGTTTAGTTATATAGTTTTAATTTTCTTTTCGCTGCGTATTTTAAGCATGTCATCCATAGCCAAACCCATCAACAGGCACATTAATCGATGTGAGGGAAAGCATAATTACTTTCAGAGTTGGAGAGGAGGTAGTTGAATTTATTATTTTCATTGCAACTAAGTATCCTTCGAACACAGCTTATTGTTATAGAATGGACTTAGCCAATGAAAGTTGAGAAACCTCGACATTCATAGACATGTAATGGAGGTAGACAAGATGACATGGATTAAGGGTAGTTTTGTCATTTTCTTGGTGAGCTCTTAGAAGTGGGTTTTCTAATATTGTTAAAGTCTAAGTAAGCCTAAGGAATAAAGGAATGATGTATATAATAATGAAATAAACAAAGAAAATAGAAATAATGATAATTTCCACAACAAAGGTAAAATGGTCATTTTGGGTCTTGAGTCTAAATTTCTAAGTTTTTATGAACTCAAGTACCTCTAATCTATTATGGACCTTTTCTTAGTGTCAAATGAGTAAAAAGTTTGAGCCAAAGGAAAGAAGAAGGCAAAGTCAACCATGTAATGGCATTTTTGTAAATAGGTGAAACTTTAGTCAACCTTAGGAATAAATATCTAATTTTCCAGCAACTTTCTCCTCAATTCCAGCAGCTTCTTCTTCTTCTTCCCATCCCTTCTCTCCCTTCCAAAATCTCCATCTTCCACAGAGGCCACCCTTGAAACCTCTATAACTTTCTCAAATTAACTCCAATTCTCATGCTTTTGTACACTTTTTCATAAAATTCTTTATGCTTTCACTTTTTCACCTCAACGATCCTCAAAAATCTTACCTCTGCACTTTCTCTTACTAGCTAAACATTTTAGAGAGAGAGACTCTTCAAATTAGCTTGAAAAAACCCTTAAAGGAATTTTCCCTCCTTAATCCTTACTAAAGGATTCAACTACAAGTTCACCAAGGTGAGTAATGAGCTAGGTTTGATTTTTAAGTTGTTGATGAATGGCAATAATTAGAATTGTGGGTTGTTTTATTATTGAAGGTTATTTATTTATTTCTAGTGTGACTAAAGTAGTGCAAACTAATGACTAGTCAAATGGTAATTAGAAACTAGTTAGGAATAACTAGTAAAGTTTGATGTAGGAAACAGCTTTTGGAATAATATTCATGTAAATTGAGTTGGTTGTGATGCTATTGTGTGTGATAGGTTCCAACGAGACCCCACATCTCCACTTGGAGAATTAGTTGAAGTTGAAGTCGATTAAAGAATCAATAAGGACATGTGAGTGAACTTGCATTTAAAATGTTTTAGGATAAATGCATATGCGTTTGAATGAATCACTTGAAAAATTTTATTTGTTTTTTCTTTAAAACATGCATGGGAACAAGCCTTTGATGAAACTTCCTTACATTGTGAAATGTGTAATGTGATGAATTCATGTGTTTTCTATATTATATTGATATGTATGTTATGCCTTGAAAGGTAATATTGTATGATAATTACAACCGTGCATGTGCGGTGTGGGAGTGCACATGACGGTGATGATGATGAATTGCCATGTGCGGCGTGGGAGTGCATATGATAGTATTAGCCATCTGTGGTGTGGGAGTGCACATGAGCTGGGGTGACGTTGGTAGTTGTATGCACCGAACCATGTCGACTATTTTGGCAGTGAGTGGAGTGTCCTTGATGTATGTTTGAAGTTACATATGGATACATATATAAATATATAAAGTAGATATATATTAATATAAATTCTTGTATACATGTTTACCTATAGCATCAGGTTTGTTTATGATATATAAACTGCTTTAGGGCCGAGCCAATATATATAAATCGAATTTAAATAGGGGCATTACAAAGAATATCATTTTCTCCGTAGCCAAATTGATTTTCGTCATGGTGAGAAACTTTTTGCCTTAGGAGTTACTGTTCTCGTCGCAGCCAAATTGATTTTTGCCGCAATGAGAAACTTTCTACCTTAGGAGTTACTGTTCTCGCCATAGCCAAATTGATTTTCACTATGGTGACAAACTTTCTGCCTTAGGAGTTACTGTTTTCACTTCAGCCAAATTGATTTTTGCCACAGTGAGAAACTTTCTGCCTTGGGAGTCACTGTTCTCACTACAGCCAAATTTGATTCTCACCGTAACGAGAAACTTTCTATCTTGTTGAAAATCTACTGTAGTTCTCACTTTTTAACTTCATTGTTGATCATGGATCTTTCAACACTAAGGTATTAAATAATCAAAGGCTGAATTGAGGGGTTTTAACAAGAAATTAAGTTAAATTGCATTGTTTTTAACATAAGTGCATCATGTTTTCTAAAACTTTGCGTATCGTTTGCTTGTTCCCTTCCTATGTTCACTCACTGAGTTTATACTCACTATTTTCAACTTCATGTTTTTCAGATTCAGAGGCTGTTAGGACCTAGATTGAGGTGTCCACTTATATTCATCATTTTGGTATGTACCATGGCATTCACTAGCTGTACCTTCACCCAAGTTCACTCCGCTAGTAGTCAAGAGTCTTTTGCTTGTGTATACGCACAAGTGATGTAAATCACTAAGATTCATGTTATGAACAACACATGTATATATTGATTGATGATGCCACTATGAGTTGGCAATGGGTGACATTATTTTGGGTTAATATCAATGCAAGTATTTGATTAAGATAGCACATTATTAAAGTACTTATAGTTGAGAATTACGAAATGTGACTTTAGAAATGATGGATCAAAAGATGGACAAGACTACATAAAGAGGCTTGCTTGGGCTTAATGGGCTGTGCCCATTGGGCTCATGCGTCGATCATGGCTCGAAAATTGGGCTATGACAAAAGTATAGGTAATCCTACTCCACTGTCACCACACAATTTCTGAGCCATGATCGGCGCAAGGGCCCAATAAACGTAGTCTATTAAACCCAAGCAAGCCTATTAGTCCGACGTGTTCATCATTCCATCATAAACTGCTAAGTGATTTTTCAAAACTTAGAATCAAAATATTATTAAACATTGTCATCTCATATCGGCATACTAAACAAGTGTATATACATTTGTTTGTAACATGTATCTTAACAATTATATTAGGTTCGTCTATACACAACAAAATAATACTAGACTTCCAGCGGAGGGACTCAGACGAATGTACAGTTATTGAATGCCGAGACACCTACTAAAAGATGTGTACAAGTCTACAAGGACACCTCGTCCAAGTTACCGGCTGCCTCGTGATCTAAAAACATGAAGTTGAAAATGGTGAGTATAAACCCAGTGAGTGAACAAGGAAGGGAACAAGCAACCATAAGGAATCTTTAACAAAATCATGATGCATTCTTTTTCAAAACAATGCAATTTGTTTCTATTCTTATTACAAACCCCTCATCAACTCTTAAATGATTAATCATTTGAAAATTATTAACCCATACATAACGAACCATTTGAAGAATGAAAGCTTCAATATTACACAAGTAAGTCAAATACGACAACGAATCTTCGCTGCAGCGAGAATGCCTTTCCACTGCAACGACATTGGGATTTAGTTATTAGTCGAATGAGGGTTTCTCAACTGGCCAAGGGTTTCTCACTAAACCTTCCCATTTTAAACTTAACTCATTGAATCCTTAATGTTGGAAGTGTATGCTCTGATATGGTAGCAAAGAAGTGAAAGATAGGGCAGCAATTGGACAAGATAGGAGACCAAAACAGAAGGTTTTTCGCTGTAGCGAGATTCAATCTCACTGCAGTGAAATTGTAACCCAGAAACAGAAGGTTTCTCGCTTCAGCGAAATTCAGCTGATGAAACAGAGAGTTTTTCGCTGCAACGAGAAGCTACAGTGACTATCTCGCTGCAACGAGAACTAGTTCTGGTGAAGGTTCTCAAACCCAAGAGTTTCTCGCTGCAGTGAAATACAGGGCACGAAATGAAAATTTCCCTTTCTCCCAAAGAAAACCACCTTACTTGAAATGTTCAAAACCAATAAGAAATACATAACAACTTCCCAAAGTTTTACATACCGAATTTCACATACATTACATCCATATACATAACTCATAAATTTCTTATAACACACATGTTTACGTATGTATACATATACATATACCCATCACCATCATGCACACCATCCCATCATCATCATCACTAGCTCATGTGCACTCCCTACTCGCACATGGCTGGCTCATCACCGGGTTATGCGTACTCCCTACTCACACATAACCGGGTCATCCTTGACTTATGCGCACTCCCTACTCGCACATGGCCAAGCCAATATAATTACACAACATTATATTCAAGCATATATGTATATCAACATAATGCAGCCACATAGAAATCCATAATAACCACATATCATAACATAAACCATTTCTCAAGAGCTTGTTCCCAAGGCATTCATTTTTTAGAAAAGTTATATAAAATCATTCAAACACTTTGTTCAAAACAGTCATATTCCCAAAACAATTTTGATAGGCAGTCCACTCACCAATTGATTATAGAGCCTTTAGATGACTCCAATTCCCCTAATTGTCCAAATGAGATGATAGGGCTTCCTTAGAACCTAGGATCACATTAGCATAAGCAATAGGTCAATTTACACACTATGAACCCTAAAAGCTATCTCTTAGCTAGCTTTTAATTGCCACATTAAATGGCCACCTACGTTCACTATCTTAATCACTAAAAAGTAATGAACATACTCAACAATAAAACAGCTCATAAATCCTAATTACTAGCCATTTTTTACAGCTAAAAATCAAGCTTAGTTCATCACTCACCCTAGGGTTCCTTTGTAGTCTAATTCTCTTCCAATAGCTTCCTAATCAATGGGGTAATTCTTTTTTTCTCTCTCTAAAATGCCCAATTAGTGAGAGAAAGTATGAAAACCAAATTTTTTAAGGGTTTTAAAGTGAGAGGATGAAAGAGCATAAGGGTTTATGGAAGAGTACACCAAAAGCATGGAAATTAGAGCTAGAGAGTGAAAGTTATGGAAGCTTGAAGAAAACTCCCATGGAAAAATTGAAAAAACGTGAGAGAGGAGAAGGGGAGAAGAAAACCAGCTGCTGGAAATTCAAGAAGGTGCTGGAAATTTCAAGAAATTTATAGGCCAAACTTATCCATTCCCATAAAATTACGAAAATGCCCTTCCACCAATTAACTTATTCTCCTTCAATCTTTTATGCAATCTTTTTGCTCTTTTAACACTAGGACAAGATCCATAATGGTCTAGACATGTTCGGGTTCATAAAAACTTAAAGTTTTAACCCAAGGTGAAAAATGACCATTTTACCCCTACCGTGAAAATAGTCAAAATTTTAGTTTCCTTTCCATTTTACCCCTAATTTCACCATCCCTTTATGCCTTAACCCTACTTAGGCCATAATATTGTTAAAAATCTTACTTTTATGGCTTACTAAAGAAATGACGAAATTACCCCTGGCTCGTATTATTACATCTATGCTTAGTTACAAGCCTATAGAGGTTGGGGTCTCACATCCACCACCTACAAGTAACTAAACACATACTCTTATGTCAAAGCACCTGCCACTACATCTCAACATGAAGCAATGTTATGATAAGCATAATCTATTACCTTCTAACGATAATAATTTTAAGGTTAGGCAAAAAGTAGTACTTTCTAGTTCACACTTCCATCTTTTACGATGGCTACTTCAACTATATTGATGGCAAACTATTAAGGTGGTAAAAGTTTTGTCTTATAACTACATTGAAATTTTTAGTACACTTACTGAAGCATTCAAGGTAATGAAACAAAGCCTCGAGCGTTTTTACGATCATGAAGAAATGAAAAATGGGGTATCATAGTCAAGGTAGTGACTATAAAGAAGTGTTTCTTGAGAGGCAACCCAAGCTATATCTTTTTAAATTTAGTTGTTATTTTAGTTAGTTTGGTTTTTCTATTTAATAAGTACATACAATCTCTCCCTAGCTTTTTTGTTGAGTTTACAAGTTCGAAAAGCATGAAGATAAGGAGGAAGAAAATTAAAGCTTACCACGCACTGTCACCATTGATAGTGGAGTTTCTTTTTCTTATTCTTTTAAGCTTTTCACATTGAGGACAATGTGCAATTTAAGTTTGGGGGAAGGTTTTATTATTACTAGTTTTTGTGATATTTTAGGATAGTTTAGGTTTTTCTCATTTTTGTTAAAATATTTTTTTATGCATGTGCATTTGCATTTGAACTAGATTTGATTGTGCTAATTTCGTTTAATTTACATATTCAATGATGAGAACTTACTTTCATTCCTATTTTGATTCTTTGAAACATGTGAACATTGTTTGAATATTATGCAAATTCATATGCTAAGATTTATTGTTATGATGATAACGACTTTCTCCCTGATCGTTACTAGCGTTCGGGACTTGCGAGTGAACCCGTCAAATCTTGAACAAGACTTAGTTGAGATTCCAGACAATTAAATCAAATATTCTTTTACAGATATAAATCGACTAGTAATAGTGGTACTATCGTTTACTTAAACCAAATAAACATTTGTAATTAAGACATCACTACCAGATAACAATATCCAATTTCGATAAACTTTCAACAAATTCAACATCACACTTAATATTCATTACACAACCTCTAGTTCTAGCAATACATTTTCCATAAACTAATAAGATTTAAGAATCCAACTGTTTACACAACACGACCCCTATGCAGTGGAGCGACTCGGAGTGGGAGTCTAAGATTTGCCATTACCTACGTTGCAGCAAGTCTCTATGTGCTGAGCAATATACTTGAGCTGATTACTTATCTATAAAAGGAAGACAAGGGGGTGAGTCTCATAGACTCAGTGATCATCGACTCCGTGAGCAGGGCATGGATGGGAAACAAGCTAAGAACAGAATATTTGAATATTAAAAACATGAGAATATATGTAAATGCTTTAAAATCAATGGGGTATTTGTGCCTTACATGTAAACTCAAAAGTTGTGTTGCAGAATAATCGCTTCAAGCAATATAATAAAACCAGTGCAAGTAAAAGATTTCTACCGTCAAAATCATGTAACAACTTGCTCAAATCAATTCAACATAAACATGCATGCTCTCGTAAACTAAAGCAATATCAATGTTAATATGCAAGTTTATAAATGATCTCATCCACGAGATATTAAACACAAATCCATCGTATAAATAAAAGGAACTGTGAAAAATCACATATTTCTCACCATTCAAAAGAATACATATGTGAAAACTCAAAGAGATACCACTCTCGAGTAGGTAATCGTAAATATCAACTCGTGGACCCACTTCCACGTAATAACATCCTGGAGCTCTGCTTTACCGGATTCCAGAGCCATGGCATCTCAATGATGCTGGCCGACATTAGAGAAATCATGTGGTCGCAACCACCTATATCACTTGTGGCCTAGCCACGTATATCATCCTGTGGCCTTGCCACGTATACATATCACAAACCATGGCCCCAGCCACGTCTAACAGCCCGTTGGCAACCTAAAGATTCTTTAGCTAAAGCTCACTTGTGCTCAAGGGTCACACTATTTCAATGTGACATTTGACCTACTCTCGAATCTCCTAGTTTGGTAAAACAATTTAAAAGTCAAGTTGGGCTCTCAAAAGCTCATTTCAAACCATTTCCAAAATACCAACCATGGTAACATGCTAAAAACCCTTTTTTTGTAAAACTTTTCAATATAAAACCTTTGCATGAGGTTTAGATTTCAAATTAGCATGGTGAATATGAAATTTATTCATGAATGCACATCACACAGTCACTAAGGCACATTTTGACATAAACTATGTTAAAAAGCTTGTTTCCCGATTTTTAAAAACCCTTTACGTATATAGTTATATATACATATATACAAAACTTCTTTAAAAACATGGCATTCACAAGCCTAACATTCTACCAACTCATGTTGTCCATAAATTGCATTTAATGTAAATCAACACATCTATTTATCATATATCAACATAATATGGAAATTTTGAAATAGACATGCCTTACTCACCTTACAATAGCAGGACACTACGTCGCTATTGATTCGGGTGCGTATCTAGCTAATTCTACTTGCCGATCACCCGTTACCTCTTTCGACATGCCACCATGGTAAACTTTCCTTTCTCACACACTTCCTGGCAATAATTCAAACCCAATACACTTAATTATTCACATGTATGGTAGCACATCAATCAATAAATCCTTAACCTAATTTCATAGTTTTCATCAACCTTACTCACAATCTTTTAACATACAATCCACCTACTTTCAACCAACCAAAGCCAACACAACACAATGTAGTCACATTATACGGTTACCTCTTGGTTTTAGCTTGAATTCCACATATAGTTCACCATTTCCTCACATCCTCGGTCACCATTATTGCCACATGCATAAACAATTAATACACATCTCATTTCCCTTGTCTACTTGTGATTTCAAAACTAAAACACTTACCCATTGCTTATCTAGCTAAAAATCACCATACATTCCAAGATCCACCTACATGCACGCATCGGGTTCTTTGAATCTTTGTAGATTCTTGCTACGACAAACACAATCTCATATTACAATTGATTTACAAAGCATGCATTCAAACAAAATGATGATTTCTACCTTCCTTACCTAGGAATCTCAAAGTCGAGCCACCAATGTCTTCTTTATGCTCTAAAAATGGCGTGTGGGAGGAAAACCTTTTGGTTTTCTCTAATTCCTCCAAAGTTGAGCCTCCTCCAAGCCTTTTTCTTCTTTCTCCTTTTTTCCTTTCTCTCTTTCTTCTTCCTCCTGTCTTCCTTTCTCTTTTTACTTTCAAAGCCGATTCTCTCTTTTTCTTTCTCAAGGTGCGATTTTTCCAAGCCTTTTCCTCACATTTCATTTCCTTATTTATTCCTTATCTCCCATTGGACCAATTCATCCCCCACTTAAATTTCATGCACCAATTTCCTTCCTTATTCATTGGCTCATAATCTATCCTCATCTATTTTTCCATCCGCCACCTCACTATCTCATTCTTTCTTTCTTCATTTCTTTATTTCATGAACCACCTTATTCCTCCATTCACATTTCATGCACAAGCTTCATTTATATTTTATTTGGCCATTTATTAAACCATTCAAGTCACAGGCATCCCACATTTATCCTTCCTCATTTGGCCACCTAATGCACCAATCTCATTACATGCAAAAAAACTTAGTCTTATTCTTCCTTTTATTTCACACGGTAAGGGTCCCACATGTTCCCCACTAACTTTCTCATTTTTGCATACCATAATTTGCATGTAATAGTGAATTCACATGCACATCTCATATCCCTCATAATCTAACTTTCCTTAGTTAGTGAATTCCCATTTAACTTCAAATGTTTAAATTGCACATAAGTCCTCAAACGTTTCAAACTTTTCCTTATTTACCTTGTGACCATCCAAACTTTCATCCTTTACAATTTGGTCCTTCCAATGTTTATTTGATTCCAATTTCCTCCTACTTTCCTTCCCTTACACTAGTACAAATAAAATATAAAATTTGCACTTCGCAAAGGTATCACCACAATATCTAAATATATACTTACCCACTCTTACTCTATTTAATAAAGGCACGCAGGCCACACTAACATAATTTTTTCTTCAAAATTCTTTCTTACTTCTTTTCCCCCTTTTAGATTAGTCACATATCCCTCCTCTATGACTAATCTCAACAATAGATAACATATTAATATTTTAATATTATTTTATTTCAAAATATTTTTTTCACCCATTGTCGCTCTTTGGCACTTAAATTTATGTCAATTGACCCTTCGTCTCATTGATAAATTTTATTGATGTCACGACCCAAATTCTTGGTCGTGACTGGCGTATGGACCCAATGAGCATAGCCACTAAGTCCAAGCAAGCCTATTTATATAACCTGTTCATCAATCTATTGAATATTCCTAAAGTCACATTTCATGATCTCAGCTGTAAGTACTTGAATGATATTCTACCATGATCAAATATTCGCATGTGTATATATATATTACCCCAAAATGGTGTTAACCATCACCAACTCTAATGGCGTTACCATTCAAAGTATATATATACATTTATATTGTCTAAGACAAGTATCTTAAAATTGTACATTTTGTTTATCTATATATATAGAGCATAAAGACACTCAACTTCTAGCAGAGCGACCTTGGAGAAGGTACAGCTATTGAATGTCGAGATACCTACCAAAGAGACAAGTCCACATGGACACCTTGACCTAGGTTCCAACTGCCTTTTGATTTGAAAACATGTAGTTGAAAACTGTGAGTACAAACTCAGTGAGTGAACATAGGAAGGGAACAAGCAATTGATAAGGAAAATTTAAAAATCATGATGCACTTATTTTGAAAACAATGCAGTTTAGTTTAATTTCTTCCCTAAACCCTGTGTTTCGAACATTGGTAAATAAACTCTTAGTGTTGCAAAGACCCATGCTCAATCATGAAGATAAAAGAGTGAAGAAAAATTATATCAAAAATCGAGCAAGGTAGCAACGTGACAGCACGTTTCTCGCTACAGCAAAAGGCATTCTCAGTTTGCATATTTTTTGGTTTTTCAAGCATATCTCCCATTACAGAAGTCCGATTGACATGCTTGTTATGTCATTAAAAAGCTAAGAGACAGGGCTAAGACTGTGATGTTTACCACTTTGCCTAATTCTAAACGAAAGATGGTCAAAATCTCTGTCAAAGTGACAACACTGCACCACTACATGAAAGTTTCTAACTGCAGCGAGAATCCATTTTCGCTATAGCCAAATTCCTTGCTGCAATAAACATCAATTTGAAAGTACTTAACAACTTTCAGTGTTCAACATGCAAGATTCCACATACATTACAATCAGGTACTACAATCATAAACTTTCTACTACGCATGTATATATATTGTCGCAGCCTAAATTCCCGGGCCATGACCAGCGCATGGGCCCAATGGGCATAACCCAGCAAGAATTTCATTAATATAAACCCAAAATGATGTTAACATTTCAACTCATGGTGGCATTAACAGCTAAAATATACATATTTCGTCTAAGACACTATCTTAGTATTTTACATCACACGAACGTACTCATCAAACAAAATGACTCTTGACTTCTAGCGGAGTGACCACAGTGAAGATGCAGCTATTGAGATGCCATAGTACCTACCAAGAAAGCGAGCATATGTGTGCAACTCAATCTAGGTCCCAACTGCCTCCAAATCTAAGAACATGAATTTTAAAAACGTGAGTGTAAAACTCAGTGAGTGAACATAAGAAGGAAACAAGCAATCAATAGGAAGAGTTTGGAAATCATGATGCACTTGTTTCAAAAATAATGTAATTGATTTAATTTCTTACTAAAAACCCTTCATTTCAAATTTTGATTAATAACCTCATAGTGTTGCAACAACCCATGATCAATCCATGAAGTTAAATGGATGAAAAATATGTCAACAACTGAATAAGGTAGCATGTCGAACAGAATGTTTCTCGCAATAGCAAAGTTCATTCTCACTGTAGCGAGAAACAGTACTAGTTTGCATGTGTTTCAGTTTTTTTGGCATATCTCCCGGTACAGAAGTTAAATTGACTTGATTTTTAGACCATTAAAAAGATAAGAGGCAGCGCTACAACTTTTATGTTTACCAGTTTTTCCATTTTAGAAGGGATGATGGTCAAAATCTTTATCAAAGTCAATGCACTGTACTAGAACCCTAGAGTTTCTCGCTGCAGCGAGATTTATTTTCGCTGCAGCGAGTTTTCTACTGCCAAAACAGAATGTTTCTTGCTACAGCGAGAATGCAAGGCACCTAAGTGAAAAAGGGGCCTCCTTTGCATAAAAATCCATTTGGTGCTGCAATAAAGATCAATTTGCAAGAAAATGGGAATTTCTCAAGATTCATCATGCCAAATTTCACATGCAATACAACCATATACCATTACTCATAAACTTCCTATAACACACATATTTACATATGTATATATATATATACCCATCATCATCATGCACACCATCCCATCATCATTAGCTCATGTGCACTCCCTACTCGCACATGGCTGGGTCAGCACGGCTTATGCGCACTTCTACTCGCATAGAGCCGGGTCATCATCGGCGTATGCACACTCCTGCTCGCACATAGCCGAGTCATCATCATTACACAACATTATTCATCAATGCACAACATATATATATATATCAACATAATGTAGTAGTGCGTGAATCCATAACAGTCATATGTCACAACATAAAGACAATTTATCAAAGGCTTGTTCCTAAGGCACCCATTTTTAAGAAAAGTTGGGTAAAATCATTTAAAGTCTTGTGCAAACACATTCACATTCCCAAAAATATTTTGAAATGCAAGTTCACTCACCGGTCTTCTTGATTCTTTCGCTCGACTCTAACCTCAATTAATGCTCTAAATGGACACGTGAGGCCTTGTTGCAACCTATACACACACAACATCACAACCAACCCAAATTGGCATTAATATCATTCCAAAACTATTTTCTAACTTGGGTTCTACTACTCATTCCTAACTAGTTTCCAACCACCATTAAATGGCTATTGTTTGCAATTCTCTAGTCACACTAAAATGAATAACAATCCCAACAAATTAACTCTTAGAATTCTAATTACTAGACATTCTCAACACTTAAAAATCAACTATAGTTCACTACTCACCTTAGGGTTTCTTTGTAGTTGAATTCTCTTCCAATAGCTTCCAAACAAATGTGAAAAATCTCTCTTTCTCTCTCTAAAACCTTTAACTAGTAAGAGAAAGTGCTGAACAAGGACTTTTTGAGGGTTTTAAAGTGAGAGAGTGAAAGAGCACAAGGGTTCAAGTCAAAAGGGCACAAGGTATGAAAATTAGAGCTAGAGAGAGAAAGTTGTGAAAGTTTCATATCAAGCTTCCATGGAGGATGGAAGCAACGTGAGATGGAGGAAGAAGATGGAGAATAAGCTACTAGAAGAAAAAGATATTTATAGCTAAACTTGTCCATTCCACGTGAAATTACAAAAATACCCTTGGCAAGTTAGCTTATTCTTCTCCAATCCTCTATGAATTCTTTTCACTTTTTTGACACTGAGGCCAAGTCCACAATGGTCTAAATATACTTGAGTTTACGAATACTTAAAAATTTTGACTCGGGGTGCAAAATGACCATTTTGCCCCTATTATGAAAATTATTGCCACATCTAGTTTTCTTCGTGTTTTCATCACTATACATCCTTTATTTGGTCTTTATGCTTATTTAGATCTTAAATATCAGAAAACTTTCTTCTAGAAACTTATTAGAGGAAATGACAAAACTACCCATGGCTCGGGTTATTACGCTTATGCGTCGTTATGAGCCTATAGGGGTTAAGGTCTCACATTTTCCCCCACTAATAAAAATTCGATCCCCGAATTTAAATTTAACTATACGGTAACGTACCTCTAAGCATCAAAGAGGTGGGGATACTTTGTCCGCATCTCCTCCTCGGCCTCCCATGTTACCTCCTCGAATTCAAATCGACGTAGGGTGAATAATCAAAGTTCTTAAGTTCTGCCACATCACTCTCGTCGGGCATTCTTAACATAGAATCTTGGTTTATGCATTATATCAACTTCCAATCTTTATAGAAAAGTCAATGATGTCATAATATATAATTATGTGTACTACTCTTGTTGGATCAAAACAATATCATTCTTTATCTTATGAAGAGAATTCAAATATGCTATTAATTCTGGTCACACCTCAATCAAATCATCCTTAAATCATCAATCATGCATGTTTACATAACCATCCATAATTCCTCTACTTTGATCTTTTACCAAACCTTCCAACATTCAAGCCTTTATTCCACCATTGACTATAGGTCTAAATGGTCAACCAACCTCTATTCCGTTTCACATACTTCCATACAAATTCCATTCAAGCATTTCATAATACATAAGGATCAAGCACTCTTTATTTATTCATGTATGTTTAACATCACAGATGATTCAAATCCGGTAACCATTAGTAACCATCTTCCCGAAAACAAACTCCAATATTTTCATGTTCGAGTGCTCACTAGATAAATCTCAACTTATACCATAAGGCATTTCAATAAATCATGACATTCTGCATAACCTCTTATAATCTTAATCAATCTCTTTAATCAATAACTCAACCTCTCAAGATTAAAGTTGCTCAAAATTTTCCTTTTAAAGTTCCTTTTCAAGTCTCATTTTGATTGTTAATTATTTCTACATTGTCGATGTCATAGCTAATTTGTTCGTCATCAATCACCCACAACATATCTAACTTGATATTTCTCAAATTTACTCCAAACATCAGATCTCATGGCCTCATTAGTTTATCAATTTGAAGGTCAAATTAAACATTTGTCTCTCCTTAAGTGCACTTTAAAATTTAAGAATCATCTATTAAGGCCTTTATGATATTAACTTCTTTTAGTCCCTTTTACCTTAGAAAATTAAATCCATAATCATTCATTTTGAATCATGAGCTTTATATCAATCAAGACAGATTTTACACTTTTAATTATATGAATCCAAAGGCACACCTTTACGCATAAGCTATAAACTTTTCCCCACATCTTGATATATCAAAACTATATATATTGAAGCTCAGCTAGTTCATATGCCAAGCCTCTCAGGCTATATCAAAACACCAAGTTTTATCATGATATAATAAAATTTGATGAACTCATACTAAGTGTATAAACACTTACTTTTGAGCTAACAGCATTATAATCCACTTGTTCACTGCCAAAATTAGTGATAAATCATCTTAATCACTGTCTAGTGCTATAACCATTGATAGAATATTATCATCGAATCAAATTATAACCAACTCCATATGAGTTATTTTTTTTGCACTAATATGCAACATATATACCTATACATATATATTTTTCCAAAAATTTTAACTTCGGGTAGCCTTAGGCATATTAAGCACAATAAACCATTTGTAAAACAAAAATAACCAACAATCAAGTTTAAAATCATTTCTTCTCTTGGTTGGTTAGATCATGCTCATCATTTGTGGTGAATACACAAGGCTGATTTTAATATTTCATTCTCATACAAGAGTTAACCACTAATTGGCACTATCTCTAAACACCATGTGTTTTATAAGTCGATTTTCTTAGTCAAAATTCATATTGCAGTATTCCAACTTTAGGTCATGTCTCATTACCAAATCTTTACTCGTATACAAGTACTTGAATTTTCAAATCATCGTCTTTTTTTTTTCTAAGTAAATCTTCGCAATTCCCGTAATGTATTTCTATTCCCTTACCAAGCATAGTATCATTTAATCGAACCATGTCACCCTCATTTTCTAAACATTTGAAGCATAATTCAACCTGCCACTATCCCTATCATGCACTTTACCTTGATAGTTACTCAAAATAAATTGGAACTTGTGGGGAAGCACATTTCACAATTTATGCTTTGTGTCTACAATTATGTCGAGACCAAAACCTCATCGGGTCCTCAAAACGGCAGGATAATCATTGTCTCAAACTAGTATTTCCAAGCATACTTATGCTTGTGTCATATCTTCATACTTATGTGACATATCAATCATGAGCCCAACTTGATCATACAGCAATTTGCTCTTTGAGCTTTAGTGTTTGCTCATTGTGAAAAGTCTTTCGAATTTATCTCATCAGGGTATCCACAAGGTGGATACATGTCCATATCTTACAATTCAAGGCCTAAATCATTGAACACAACCTCATCATTGATGTTCTACGTTATATCATATAATACAAAATATAATCTAATAACTATGACAATGAAATTCTAAAGTTCCACCTTTATCTACTAATCATAGCTCCCTTTATGAGCACATACTTTACACTGCTTGATTGTTCACAAGCCACTCATGGCCATCCAATTTTGACCTTTTATAGCAAGTCAAACTAATATATTATTCTTATGTTTTCCAATATACTTGCAAAATGCTTAAACACATCCTTTAATAGAATTCTATTGAGAACTTAATCAATCAAAGGCTTATCTTCAAAGCCACTCATAACTTTAATCGTTCATTGTATGCCCGATAACACTTTAGCTCACTGACCCCACTGGACATTATTTTAAAATCTCTCAAGGTGTCTGTGTTCTTAGTTCAGATCATACCATCTAACTTAGTATAATTGCATTAATTATCCTTAAGCTCTTTATGCTCAGCATATCAACATCCACGTTTCCCCCTTATTCATGTTATTGACCTTGTTAAGCTATATATGGCTTTTTAACCTTTCACAATACATTCCACATTTATGCCAAGGCATTCTCAATCTCATGCCAAGCCTATAGTCATGTAACCATAAATCAAGATAAACTCCCCTATGGGATATCTCCTTCCATATGATGCATGGGGATCACAAGATGTGCAACTCCAAGTGTATGCCTACATATTGATAACCTCCATATTTTTCATGGTCATAAAAACCACAATTTGCAAAACTAGCTTTCTATCACAAGTTTGCAATCGAAACATTAGTCTCAACATATCTCACTTTGGGCATACTTCACTACTAGCATTCACATACCTTTACCATAACATTCAGAGCAAATTGATTAAGCAATGGTCTCCAAATTTACTCTTAGATACATATATATCAAATTGTACACCACTTAGTGTTGAGATCTTGACTTTACTCATCAATTCTTAACCAATTACATCCATAAGATAAACAATTCACATAATTTTTTGTATCTTGCCTTTGCAGTCATAAGATCAAAATTTCTTAAGCTTGGAACGTAGAAACTTCCTCTTAGAGCATATCCGAAAATCCACATGTTTTAAGTCCCTTACCTTTGGAGAAGTCACATTCAAGACAAATCATTTACATCATAGGTTGCATATTGAACCAAATATATTTTTAAATTGACCTTCAAAGCAATTCATATATCGATCTTCATATAAAACTCCATATGGCACTTAGACTAAATTTCTCATTTCCATGTCATTTAATTTCAAACTACTAAACCCATATCTAGTCCTTTAATCCTTTGGCTTCACACTAAGCATAGCAAAATTCAAGCTCATCCTTAGAGTAGATTATTTACTAGCCTTTTACTTCATGACCATACATAAATTATAATAATCCGTGATTTTCACCCTTGAGCTAATTCATGCAATTATAACCATAAACCACAATAATTCAATCCAAGCCTTGGAATCTCGCAATCACTTAGTTGAAATCAAGACTAACTCCATTTAAGCTACTATACACATATTCAACACTTATACGCTTATAAAATATTTCAAAAGCCCATACCATTTCTATAGGGGCATGTCAAGCTTAATTAATACAGTGCACTTACCTACGTGCACATAAACATTGGTTTACACTTTCCTCGATACTTAAATTTACAAACCTCAAGTGAGTCATAATAATCACTATTCATTCAAGTCAAAATACAGCTCTTATTACCATTGTCGTACGTCCTCCCTATATTAACCTCAAATACAATCCATAGTCTCCAAAATTTTAATTTTAATTATTTTTTAACCATGGGTTTAAATCATAATTCCACCAAATGAATAAACTATTACGGACTTAACAGTCCAGGTCCACCTTCCTCCATCCTTAGTCGGAGGAATATATCATTATATTGGCCTTTCATTAGGAGCATTTGCTTAAAAATCTTTCCAATAATGGTTTGTCTCGGGTGGCATCTCAAACCCGGACAACGGCACCACTTATGACTTTTACATAATGTTAGTAGGAGGGTAGGTTGCTAGGAATAGGAGTTCATATAGCCTTCTGTCTATGACTTGTGCTGCAGTCACAAACCATAGACAAGACTCTACATTAACTCCGACAACTCCGCTGACTAACACGAGAATCCCTGAGACTTGACTAGACCTAGAGCTCTAATACCAACATTGTCACAACCTAAATTCCTGGGCCATGACCGACGCATGGGCCCAATGGGCATAGCGCACCAAGCCCAAGCAAGCCTATTATGTAATCTTGATTAACATCCCATCAACTATTCTTAAGTCACCTTTCATAATTCCAACTTATAATCACTTTAATAATGGGCTATAGCAATCAAGAATTTCATTAATATAAACCCAAAATGATGTTAACATTTCAACTCATGGTGGCATTAACAGTTAAAATATACATATTTCGTCTAAGACACGTATCTTAGTATTTTACATCACACGAATGTACTCATAAAACAAAATGACTCTTGACTTCCAGCGGAGTGACCATAGTGACGATGCGGCTACTGAGATGCCATAGTACCTACAAAAAAAGTGAGCATATGTGTGCAACTCAATCTAGGTCCCAACTGCCTCTAAATCTGAAAACAAAGAATTTTAAAAATGTGAGTATAAAACTCAGTGAGTGAACATAAGAAGGGAACAAGCAATCAATAGGAAGAGTTTGGAAATCATGATGCACTTGATTGAAAAACAATGCAATTGATTTAATTTCTTACTAAAAACCCCTCATTTCAAACTTTGATTAATAACCTCATAGTGTTCAACAACCCATGATCAATCCATGAAGTTAAATGGGTGAAAAATATGTCAAAAACTAAATAGGGTAGCATGTAGGATAGAATGTTTCTCGCTGTAGAGAAGTTCATTCTCGCTACAGTGAGAAGCAGTACCATTTTGCATGTGTTTCAGTTTTTCTGGCATATCTCTAGGTACAGAAGTCAAATTGACCTGATTTTTAGACCATTAGAAAGATAAGAGGCAAGGATACAACTTTTATGTTTATTACTTTTCCCATTTCAGAAGGGAAGATGGTCAAAATCTTTATCAAAGTCAATGCACTGTACCAGAACTTGAGAGTTTCTCGTTGGAGCAAGATTTATTTTCGCTGCAACGAATTTTCTACTACCAAAACAAAATGTTTCTCGCTGCATCGAGAAAGCATTCTTGCTGTAGCGAGAAGTAGGGCACCTAAGTGAAAAAGAGGCCTCCTTTGCACAAAAATCCATTCGGTGCTACAATAAAGATCAATTTGCAAGAAAATGGGAATTTCTTAAGATTCATCATGCCCAATTTCATATGCATTACAACCATATGCCATTACTCATAAACTTCCTATAACACACATATTTACATATGTATATATATATATAGCCATCATCATCATGCACACCATCCCATCATCATCGGCTCATGTGCACTCCCTACTAGAAAATGGTTGGGTCAGCACGGCTTATGCGCACTCTTACTTGCACATAGCCGGGTCATCATCGACATATGCACACTCTTACTCGCACATAGCCGGGTCATCATCATTACACAACATTATTCATCAATGCACAACATATATATATATATATATATATATATATATATATATATATATATATA